>NC_048595.1:264344007-264507445 GCF_003668045.3 Cricetulus griseus
CATAAACGCTACTCCCTTCTGTGTGAGCACTGCTCATACTGCTCCCATTTGCTTTAATTATTCCCAGAAGTCAAGGCCTCTGGGCTAGCCTCAGCAAAGACTTGGGTTCTGAGGGGTCTATTCTGAGGAATTACATTCATTTATCTGCACCAATAGTGCCGTACTTGTTTAGGGCGCCGTCCCTTTACTTTTTAGTCTCACCAATTCATTGCAAAATAATACTAAGAATGTGACTTATGCAGGAAGCTGGTAGCATCAGAAGAGTAAAGAGATGAATACAGGAAAATGAACAGTTCATATATAGTAATGAAAAACAAAAGGCATAAGCATAAATTAACGCTGAAGGTCAGTATAAAGTCTTCTTGTCTCAAAATATCTGTACTCTGGAGGTGTGGTCAACCTGCCTGCTGACTTCATTGAACTGAAAAGCACCGGGATGCACAGGGCACTCCTCTGGGTGTGCCTGTGAGACTGGAAGACCTGGATGTGGGTGGCACCATCTCACAAGCCAGGGGCCCAGACAGAATTAAAGGGAGGGGCTCAGCTAACACAGGCAACCCCCCTCTCAGTCTATTGTTCGCTATGAAGAGAGTGCTTTCCTCTGCCATGTATTTCCCACCGGGATGTTCTGCTACAGCCTGGCCCAGAAGCAATAGAACTGAGTGACTATGAACTGAGAGCTCGGAAACTGTGAGCTAAAAGAAATTCTTCTCTCTTTAGCTGTGTTGCTCTGGGATTTGCAATGGCAACTGATAACCCTTGAAGCTCAAACCGGTTTAAGAAATCTGCCAAATAATGTGCAGAAAATAGAAAATGTGCTGCGCAGGCGCCTGAAATGCTATAAATGTTTGGGAGACAAAGAAAAGAACTCATAAAAAGGGAAGATGCAGTCTGGAATGCTAACTTCCTCCAAGCAGATAACCAAATGATGCCTTGTAGGTGAGATAAAGGGCCAACAAAAGGTACCGTTTCCTAGTAATTAGGAATTAGTAATTGTTTATATGGTAACCTAATTCCATTTTACTACTGACCTTGACACACTATTTGTCCCATTGAATATGTGACTCACTGAGCTATAAGACCATGCAAACTGATACATGCAAACGATTTATGAAATGACTCTCCAACTCTTTTCCTCTCCTCCTTTCTCCCTCCCTCCCTCCCTCCCTCCCTCCCTCCTCCCTCCCTCCCTCCCTCCCTCTTTCCCTTCCCTTCCCTTTCATGTGTACATGTGTACTGTGTGTAGAGGCTAAAGATCAATGTCAGATGTTGTCTTCAATTGCTTATCACTTTATTTTATTAATTTAAAATAAATCTATGTGCATGGATGTTCTGGCTGCATATGTATCTATATACTTGTGTGTTTGGTGCCCATTGGGGCTAGAGAGGAGGTCCAGGATGTTGTGAGCCACCATGTGAGTGCTGGGAATTGAAACCTGGTTCTCTGGAAGAATAGCCAGTGCTCTTAACCACTGAGCAATCTCTCCAACTCCTACTCACCTTACTTTCTCTCACTGAACTTTGAGTTTTCTGATTCGACTAGACTGGCTAGCCAGTGAGCCCCAGAAATTACCCTGCCTCTTCCTCCCCAGCCCAGGGATTAGGAATGCATGATACCATGCCTGGGGATCCAACTGAGGTTCTCATGCTTGCATGGCCACCATTTTACCAAATGGTTCATCTCCCCAATCTCTCTCCCTCTCCCTCTCGAACCTCCCTTCCTTCTCTCTTGCTTTCTCTTTCTCTCCCCAAAGCTAAGGATAGAACCCAGGGCCCCATGAATGCTAAGTAAGTGATCTTCCATTAAATTACATCAAAGCCCAGCAATTTCTTCATGTTGAGTGGCGGGGGCAGGGGGAGAGAGGGAGGGAGAGAGCCCATCTTGTGATTTGTTCATCAAATGACTTTTATGAAGAAAATCATTACTATTTTTTCTTATGAATTTCAACAATTTTAGAAATCAGGGAATATTGCAAATATGTTTATAACTCTCCTTGAGAGCCTGACCTCCAACAAGCTTTGCTGTACAATTATAACCAGTGACTAGGTTATAATCAAGGACACTGAGAAGACCAGATGTTAGGAGGTTCTTGTGCTAGTTTGAATGTAATTGGCCCCTATAAACTCATAGGGAGTGGCACTACTGGGGTGTGGCTTTGTTGGAGGAAGTGCATCACTGTGGAAGTGGGCTTTAGGGTCTCATATATGCTCAAGCCATGCCCAGTGAGACAGTTCACTTCCTGTTTCCTGTGCAAGATGTAGGACTCTCAGTTCCTTCTCCAGCACCATGTCTGCCTGCATGACACCATGTCTCACCATGATGATAATGGACTAAACCTCTGATCTGTAAACCACTGAATTAAATGTTTTCCTTTATGAGAGTTGCTGTGGTCATGGTGTCTCTTGACAGTAACAGAAATCCTAACTAAGACAGTTCTGGATGACAACATTCCTCTGAGTGAGGGCATACAAACTATTTCCACTGAACAACCCAACAGCCAAAGGAGTAACAATTAGCAGATCATCTAAGGGTTCCAGCTGTCCATGACTCATCCTAGCCTCATGGTTTCTGACCAATTTCCCTGACTTTTCAGATCCCCAGAAAAAAGGCAGGGTCTTCCCTACCTTACATGAAGATGGGAAATGGGCCAGTAAGATCCTACTTCAGAAAGTTCTTCATAATGCAACTTGTAAAGTATGAACACACACACACACACACACACACACACACACACACACACACACACACTACAAGACCTTTGAAAATTAGAAAGCAAATCTTTCTCCTAAGCCCCAAGTCTTTGAGATGTGACAGCTTTGTGTGCAATTTTGCTCCTGTAATTTCCCCACAGGTACTTGGAACTCTCCTGTCACTGGAAGCTCTGACTATGATGTTATTGTGCATTTCAGAAGTGACAAAAGAAAAACACTGTCTGAAATATCCACTGTCCTTTTCTCCTCCTGGACTGTCTATCCTGAGGCATATTTGAGTCCTGTCTTTTTACAAATATGTTTTGTTTCATTTGCCTAATACATGGACGTTGGTTCTTGTCAAATATTGAAGACAAAGTAATCTATGCTGTTAGAAGATACTGTGGTCCTGCCCTGGGGATAAGGGCAGTGACTGGGGTTTCTGACCACACACAGTCTTTGATGGTACTGGCAATGTCTACTTCATCTTTTGGGAGTCTGCCTGCTGAGTGTTAATTAGTGTAAAGTGCATTAGCTGCACTTCCATGATGTCTGTCTTGTCTCTGTGTCAATACAAAGCTGATTAAGGATATTTGGGGCTTAAATAACTAGGCTTTGTATGTTTAAGGGGTGGAAGGAGACTGGCTATAGTAGTGATGATGGTAGGGGCAGTTTCCCATTCGTTTACGTGATCATGCCCCCACTGGCTTTACTCCATCCATTGAACCAGCAGTTACTTCTCTGTGTGTAAACTGCAATGCCAGTGAAAAGAGCAGCAGAATAAGCATAGAAAGAAATTCTCCCTAGTTGTCCTAGGTCTCAGGTCTGCTGCAGAAGCAGGGAGCTGCTGAAAAAGGAAAGCGATGGACCTGGTTTCAACACAGCAGGCAGGTGTGACCATTAATGGAAGGCTGCAAACAAATTACAGTGCTTTCCCTGTCTCAGAAGAGTACAGGTGCTGACAGGAACCTCCTGAGCCAGTCAGGTAAGTGCCAAGGCCTGAGCAATCAGGAAGATTGCCAGCTTACGTCATTGCCAGAGCCTCGGCTGTTTCCATTCTGAGCATCCCTCGGCTTTCTGGAAGGTATGGAGAGGGCAGTAGCCAGACAGGAGAGAAGAAATAGTGGGTTCAAGAGTTTTGTTACTGTGTTCACTGCAGGAGTTCAGGTAGCAGCTTCTCTGGGGTCTTACCTCACTGATAGCTAGGTTTGTTTTGTTTTGTTTTCTTAGTTTTAAAAGGCAGATAGTCTGAGACAGTCTCTAAATCCAAAAGGTGATTGTTGATTGTTTCAGCCTTACAATTTCAGGAAATATGCCCCTTACCTATGGGGTACTCCCTTTCCCCCTCTCTGGAAGTTTCCTCTTCCCCATGTCAACTGAGTGGCTACTACAGGCAAATGTCCCTCTAAAAAGTGCAGTGACAAAGGTGAAAGTTGTAAGGCAGGGGGCACACATGAGGCCATTTTCAAGTGGTTCTGGCTGGCAACTTCAAATCTTCAGAACGGTTTAAGCTGAAAGGCGGCCTTTATATAAACTATACATTTCAGGCTTTTTCCTTTTAACTTATATGGAAATTTCTTGAGACTATTTTTCCTTTGAACACAATACTCAAGCGTTCTGCAGTAGAAAAACGGAATCTCACAGACCCAGGGCAGAGGCAGACACCAACCCCTAATCCTGTAATCCTACAATGGTGCCAGGGTACCAAGGATCATGCCCACTCCAGAAAGAGACTTTTAGGAGCAAGTATATGATGGGAATGTCCTTCTGTATACTGTGACTATATGTTTCTCTTATTGGTCGATGAATAAATGTGTTTCAGCCAATGGATAGGCAGAATTTAGCTAGGCAGGATTCCGAACAAAGAGACAGAGAGAAGGAAGACAGAGTAAGAGACACCATGTATAAGAGACCATGGATGCCAGCCCAGACTACTATACCCAGCAAAGCTTTCAATTATTATAGACAGAGAAAACAAGATATTCCATGATAAAACCAGATCCAAACAATACATATCCACCAATCCAGCCCTACAGAAAGTGCTGGAAGGTAAACTGCAACCCAGGGAAGTTAACTACAACCAGAAAAACATAGGCAATAGATAATCCCAATTTTCCAACAGTCAAAAGAAAAAAGGGATAGATTCCCACACATAATCTTGCCACCATCACCAAATCAAAAACAAACAAGAATGAACAATAATCAATGGTCATTAATATCCATCAACATTAATGGTCTTAACTCCCCTATAAAAAGACACAGATTAGCAGAATGGATAAGAAGACAGAATCCTTCCTTCTGCTGCTTACAAGAAACTCACCTCAACCTCAAAGACAGACGGTACCTAAGAATTAAAGAGTGGGAAAGATCTTCCAATCAAATGGACCCAAGAAACAAGTGGGGGTAGCAATTCTAATATCCAACAAATTGGACTTTAAACTAAAATCAGTCAAAAGAGTGAAGAAGGTCATTTCCTACTCATCACAGGAGAAATCCATCAGGATGAAGTCTCAGTTCTGAACATTTATGCCCCAAATACAAAGGCATCCACGTTGGAAAAAAAACATTACTAAAACTCAAATCACACATAAAACTGCACACACTTACAGTGGGAGATTTCAACACCCCACTCTCACCACTGGACAGGAACACCAGACAGAAACTTAACAAAGAAACAAAAGAACAAAAGAAGTTATGGTGTAATAGGTCTTAACAGATATCTATAGATATCTATAGAACATTCCACCCAAATACAAAACAATTTACTTTCTTCTCAGCGCCACATGGAACCTTCTCTAAAATCGACCACATACTTGGCAACATAGCAAACCTCAACAATTACAAAAAAATTGAAATAACCCCCTGTGTCTTATCAGACCACCATGCTTTAAAATTAGAATTCAACAACAACAACAACTACAGAAAACCTACAATCTCATGGAAATTAAGTAACACCCAATTGCACAATTCATGGGTCCAGGAAGAAATAAAAAAAGAAATTAAAGATTTCCTAGAATTCAATGAGAATGAGGACACAACATATCCAAACCTATGGGATACTCTGAAAGCAGTGCTAATAGGAAAGTCCATAGCGCTAAATGCCCGTATGAAAAAACAGGAGAATAATCACACTAGAGAATTAACAGCACAACTGAAAGCTTTAGAAAACAAAGAAGCCAATACACCCCGGAGGAGCAGACGCCAGGAAATAATCAAATTGAGGGCTGAAATCAATAAAATGGAAACTAGGAGAACAATACAAAGAATCAATATAACAAAAAGTTGGTTCTTCAAGAAAATCAACAAGATAGACAAACCTTTATCCAAACTTACCAAACAACAAAGAGTGAACATGCAAATTAATAAAATCAGGAATGAAAAGGGGGTCATAACAACAGACACAGTGGAAATCCAGAGAATCATCAGGTCATACTTTGAAAACCTATATTCCTCAAAATTTGAAAATCTAAAGGAAATGGACAATTTTCTGGACAGATTTCACTTACCAAAATTAAATCAAGAACAGATAAGCAACTTAAATAGACCTATAACCTCTAATGAAATTGAAGCAGTCATTAGAAGTCTCCTAACCAAAAAAGCCCAGGGCCAGATGGCTTCAGTGCAGAATTCTATCAGAAATTCAAGGTACAGCTAATACCAATTCTCCTCAAAGTATTCCACACAATAGAAGCAGAAGGGTCATTACCAAACTGTTTCTATGAGGCCACAATAACCTTGATACCCAAGCCACACAAAGACACAACTAAGAAAGAGAACTACAGACCAATATCCCTCATGAACATTGATGCAAAAATTCTCAATAAAATATTGGCAAATCGAATCCAAGAACACATCAGAGAAATCATCCATCCCGATCAAGGAGGCTTCATCCCAGGGATGCAAGGATGGTTCAACATACGAAAATCCATCAATGTAATCCACCATACAAACAGACTGAGGAAAAGAAAAAAAAATCACATGATCATCTCACTAGATGATCTCACTGAAAAAGCCTTTTACAAAATCCAACACCTCCTCATGATAAAGGTCCTGGAGAAATCAGGGATAACAGGAACATACCTCAACATAATAAAAAGCAATATACAGCAAGTCAACAGCCAACATCAAATTAAATGGAGAGAAACTCAATGCAATGCCTCTAAAATCAGGAACAAGACAAGGCTGTCCACTTTCTCCATACCTCTTCAACATTGTTTGTTAGTTCTAGCTAGAGCAATAAGACAACAAAAGGAGATCAAGGGAATACAAATCGGAAAGGAAGAAGTCAAACTCTCACTATTTGCAGATGATATGATAGTTTACATAAGTGACCCGAAAAACTCTACCAGGGAACCCCTACAGCTGATAAACACCTCCAGCAAAGTGGCAGGATACAAGATAAACTCAAAAAAATCTGTAGCCCTACTATATAAGGATGACACATTGGTGGAGAATGAAATCAGAGAAGCATCACCCTTTACAATTATCACAAACAATATAAAATACCTTGGAGTAACACTAACCAAAAAAGTGAAAGACCTGTACCGTAAGAATTTTGAGTCTCTAAAGAAAGAAATTAAAGAAGATACCAAAAAATGGAAAGATCTCCCATGCTCTTGGATAGGTAGGATCAACATAGTAAAAATGGCAATCTTGCCAAAAGCAATCTACAGATTCAATGCAATCCCCATCAAAATCCCAACACAATTCTTCACAGACCTTGAAAGAACAATTCTCAACTTTATATGGAGAAACAAAAGACCCAGGATAGCCAAATCATCCCTATACAATAAAGGAACTTCTGGAGGCATCACCATCCCTGACTTCAAGCTCTATTACAGAGCTATAGTCCTGAAACCAGCTTGGTATTGGCACAAAAATAGACTGGTAGACCAATGGGATAGAATTGAAAACCCTGATATTACCACACACACCTATGAACACATGATTTTTGACAAACAATCCAAATTTATTCGATGGAACAAAGAGAACATCTTCAACAAATGGTGCTGGCATAACTGGGTGCAGACATGTAGAAGACTGCAGTTAGACCCAAGCCTATCGCCTTGCACAAAACTTAAGTTAAAATGGATCAAAGATCTCAACATAAATCCAGCTACACTAACCTATTAGAAGACAAAGTGGGAAATACCCTTGAATCAATTGGTACAGGAGACTGCTTCCTGAACATTACACCAGTAGCACAGACACTGAGGTCAACAATTGATAAATGGAACCTCCTGCAACTGAGAAGCTTCTGTAAGGCAAAGGACACAGTTAGCAAGACAAAACGGCAGCCCACAGACTGGGAAAAGATATTCACCAACCCCACATTTGACAGAGGGCTGATCTCCAAAATATACAAAGAACTCAAGAAGCTAGTCCCCCAAACACCAAACAACCCAATTAAAAAGTGGGGTACAGAACTAAATAGACAATTCTCAATAGAGGAATCTAAAATGGCTGAAAGACACATGAGAAAGTGTTCAACATCCTTAGTCATCAGGGAAATGCAAATCAAAACAACTTTGAGACACCATCTTACTCCTGTCAGAATGGCTAAAATCGAAAATACCAATGACAGTTTATGCTGGAGAGGATTCGGAGAAAGAGGAACACTTCTCCACTGCTGGTGGGAGTGCCAACTTGTACAGCCACTTTGGAAATCAGTATGGCGACTCCTCAAGAAAATGGGAATGAGTCTACCACAAAATCCAGCAATTCCACTCCTAGGCATATACCCAAAAGAAGCACATTCATATAACAAGGACATATGTTCAACCATGTTCATAGCAGCACTATTTGTAATAGCCAGAAACTGGAAGCAGCCTAGATGCCCCTCAACCGAAGAATGGATAGAGAAAATGTGGTACATTTACACAATGGAGTACTACTCAGCAGAAAAAAACAATGGAATCTTGAAATTTGCAGGAAAATGGATGGAACTCGAAGAAACCATTCTGAGCGAGGTAACCCAATCACAAAAAGACAAACATGATATGTACTCACTCATATGTGGACCTGCTTTATGATACACAGTAGTGACCATGCTTTATCAGAGCTGTTTTTAATGATGTTGCTCAGAATAGTTTCCTCCCAGATGATGACTGAGAAACTAATTAAAAAAAAATGGTGTCAAGTACCACAAGAGTAACAGAACTGTGCTGTCTTCTGGGATTTTGTTTTTTACTTTTTTGTTGTTGTTTGTTTTTTTGGTTTTGTTTTTGTTTTTGTTTTTTTTTAAATGGAGTGTGCTGGATGTCTCTACAATTTTGTTCAAAGGACTCCAGAACCTGGAAAAGCTGTTGCTGCTATTGATGCATAACATATTGACATTATTGCTCTTTTTATATAAATATAAACTAAAAAAAAAAGAAAAAAATTAAACCACTAGGAAAAAAAAAAGAGAGACACCATGTAGCCACCAGGAAGGCAGGACACTGGGGTGTGACCTAGGTAAACCATAGTCACATACAGATTAATAGAAATGGGATAATATTTAAGAGAGAGCTAGCCAATAAGAAGCTTAAGTCAATGGCCAAACAATTATAAATATATATTAATCTGTGAGTGGTTATTTCATAATAGCTTTGGAGACCCAGTGGGTGGAGAGAAACTGGTCTGAGTAGAACCGAGATAGACATAGAAAATCTCCCTCTACAAATATACCCAAATTGAGTGATTTCTCCAAGTCAACAGTAATGTACCTAGCTATCTGATACCACAGGTATCAGACCTATGTGCCAACAGCAGCTTGCAAATTACTTCTCAGGCCTTATTTTGTCTTCTGCAATATAAGAAAACTATGATCTTCCTCAGGGATATTCTGATTAGTATTTTAAAAATTCAAGGTACATTTTGAGACAACTGGGGTCATTTGGAGATAGGCTGGTGATACGGTTAAGGACTGATGGCTTTTCTGAGCTGTGGTGGCAGTTTGCAGTTATAGAGGAGATTGCCTATGGTTCTCATGGGATGCACACTCATGTGCACTTCTATGGATGAAGTATCATGATATCTGCACCTTACTTCCCAATAGTTCATCAAAACAAATATGCCCACAAGTAGACACGCATGTGCACACATGTAGGAATGCACACACACATAGAGCAATAAAAACTGAGAAGCAATTTGACTAAGGCCCTATTTCCATGAAAGTCTAAGATGCTCGCAGAGGTCCGTGGAGAAGGTGGCTGGAAGACAGGGGATTAGTTGAGGTTCTCTGTAACAACTTCCCCCGCCCCTCGAATGCTCCAGGCACCCAGGAGGGGTGCTTACTGTTTAGAAAGGGTGAAACAGCCTCTCCAACTGGGTCAGTAAGTAAGGATCTCCCTAAAATAAGCCCTGGTCAGGTAGGCCTGGGTTCCATAGAGAGCAAGTGGAGTAGGCCATAGAGAGCAAGCCCACGAGCTTCATTCCTTAGGGTCTCTGCCTCCAGGTTCTGCCTCGGCTTCCTTTGATGAGATAATTTGTAAGCTAAATAAGCCCTTTCTTCCCTAAAGAGTGTTTTATCATAGCAACACAAAGCAAACCAGAACAACTGCGGACAAGGAGAAAAATCCTACCAACTTCCAAAAAAGAAAAACAGGAATCAAGAGTCAAATCATTTACTCCATACACACCTTTTCTATGGGAAAAATGCTCCACCCAAAGCAGAGTCAATGTGACAGAGAAGGGCATGGGATGCAGGACACAGGACATAGTCCCCATAAAGGGAGGCGGTGCCTCCTTGTATGTTGGTGAAGGGTGATGAGAGCAGTACCAGGTACCCAGAGCAAGTGAGGGGACAGGACATCTGGAGAGCTCTCCCAATGAGATGACTTGATAGAATTTCCATGTCCCCAAACATAAAAAATGTGGGGACAGTTTGAGGTTGAAATAGAGCTAATATGAAACTTAAAGCATAAGATAGTTGTTATCAAGAAGGAAACACAAATTGATACAGGCAAGATGAAGCGAGCATCATTAGTCCTTATTAACTCAAGGGTCAGCTGTGAATGGGGTTGTTTCATCATCATCCAAGAAATCTGCTCTAAGCGAGTCCCGCAGTGCATCTATGTGGGGACAGTAGAAGAGGGAGCATGTCTGATGAATGACGGGGACAGCACAAATAAAACGAGTCTTGAGAAGTCATACATACAAGCGGCAGACAAGGCGACCAGTCTAGAAAGTGCCAGAAGAAACCCACGGGGGGGGGAGGGGGGGTAAGGACAATAAAGAAGAGGGGAATAAAAAGTCACTATTTGTAGTGATTTTTGTTTGGTTGGGTTTTTTGGTAATAAATCTCCATCTCTCTCTCTGTTAATATATATGTGTGTATATATATATTTATATGCATAATTTACATCTTAAAGTATATGCATGTATGTGTATATATATGTGTGTATGAATATATAAAGTATGCATATTTAATATATGATATATAATTTTGTTATAATTAAGACAAAAATAATATATAACTTTTTAAACAACAAACATGAAATACTGTTTAGTAAATTGCTTTAATTCTTTATTATAAAACTATAAGTAAGCTACAGAGGTATTTCACTAGCTATTAAGCATTATATTTAAAAATGAAAAGGCTTTGGCTCTGATATTATTACTACTCTTGGGCCTACATGATAATATCCTTAGCAATAGGAGTGCTGACTCCTAGTATTTGGGGCCAAATTCATGTCATCACACGGGTGGTGACAGAAAGTACTCACCAGCTCGAGTGGACTGAGACGGGTGCCAGAGATGGGCCTGGAATCGCTTAACTCAAAGCTGGATGCATGGAGGCTAGTGGGAGAGATGGTGTAAAGGGTTAGTTTCTGAAGGGCTTCTGTTTCTAGTGTATGCTAGTAAACTTGAGCTAAAAAACAAGTAAGGTGATTTAAACAGGTTCTGACACACATTTTTTTTTTTTTTCGAGACAGTTTCTCTGTGTAGCTTTGGAGCCTATCCTGGCACTCGCTCTGGAGACCAGGCTGGCCTCGAACTCACAGAGATCCGCCTGCCTCTGCCTCTGGGATTAAAGGCGTGTGCCACCAACGCCCAGCTAACACACACAAAATTGTTAAGTTCTACCACTCACAACTGTTAACGATTTTCCTATTACTTTCAGGAAGACTAAAAATACTGAATAATGAGCTGGACATGGTGGCACATGTCTGTAACCCTGCATGGAGGCAGGATAATGAGCTCAAGACTAGCCTGAATTATATGACAAGACATGGTCTCCCATGAATTTTTAAATGATAAAAACAAGAGGGACAGCAATTCAGCTTTGTTTGTAGAGTGCTTAGGTGGAAGAGTGCTCAGGCTGTACAGTGCTCAGGCTGTAGAGTGCTCAGGCTGTAGAGTGCTCAGGCTGATAAAGAGTGCTCAGGCTGTAGAAAGAGTGCTCAGGCTGATAAAGAGTGCTCAGGCTGTAGAGTGCTCAGGCTGTAGAGTGCTCAGGCTGTAGAGTGCTCAGGCTGTAGAGTGCTCAGGCTGTAGAGTGCTCAGGCTGTACAGTGCTGGTCTAGCATGCATACAGCCTTGGGTTCAGTCTCCAGCACTGCCTAAAACAAAATGTACGGCAGACACTTGTAATCCCAGCACTCAGAAGGTTGAGACAGGAAGATCAGTACTTCAGTCATTCTTAACTACAAAGTAAGTTGTAAGCCAGCCTTATCCAAGTAATAAGAAGAATTAAAAGATGAAATATATAAAAAAGCTTTTTGTCATAACTTTATGAGCTTGCTATGACAATTACTGTTAACTATTTCATTTCAAACTGAGTTTCTTTACCCAGTGTCTAGAATTATCTTGAGGAATCTTGGTCAAAAGTCAAACTTAAAAAAATTGAATAAAAAAAATCAATTAATATAATCCCCCACACTAACAAGTTGTAGAAAAATCATATGATTCTATCAATAAACACACACATACAGGCACATACACATGCATGCACATACATACACACATGCATACACACACACACACACACACACACACACACACACACACACACACACGGAATACTGCAAACATCACACAACTCACACCATGCTCTGTGAGAGGACCCTGAAGTTTTACCACTAAGATCAAGGGAAGGCAAGGGCTCCTCCAGTCACAGCTGCTGTTCAGCAGTGTCCTGGAAGTCAGCTAATTCAGAGACTTGGGGAAAGGAAATAAAAGGCATATAGATAGGGAATGAAGAAACAAAATAACTTTGTTTGCAGAGCATTATCTTCTCTGCAGGAAAGACTACAGAACTGACAAAATCCAAACCCTCTGCAATGAGTAATTGATTATAGCAGGATACAAAATTAACAAAGTCAGTTTCCCTACATGGATAGACAGGTAGAAACTGAGATGGAAATGCAATACAATAACTGAAGAGCTTGGTTGTAAATCTACTAAAACATGCATGATCTGTGAGAAAAATGGAAACTCAATGAAAGTAGCCAAAGAAGCGCTACCTGGGGAGACAGACCATTTTCATGGATAGAACACATAATATCATTACATTGTTAGTTTTTCTATTGCAACATTATTTATAATAAAGTTTTTTAAGGTCTTGTTTCCAACTTACACTATAGATTCAATTCAATCTTAAAGTTCCAGCAAGTTATTTTGTATCAACAAATTGAACCTGAAGTGTATATGCAGGCGAAAGACCCGGAATGTGTGATATCTTGCTTGTACAAATAAAGCCTGTCTGAAGGTCAGAGAATGGAGCTAGCCACTAGCTAACCATAGAGATCTGGAGGTCTGTACAGACAGACAGGAAGTGAGACAGCTGGGCAGAAACAGCAGCACACTACAGACTGAGTTGTTTACTCTCAGGATCCGAGGGCCCACTGGAAGCTGCGGCTTGCTACTGTTGCCCAGCATTCTAAGAGTGCACTCACTGCATTGGCTAGCTCAGAGAATACCAGAATCCAAAGCCTAGTTTCTCCTGAGTACCCAGTACTTCTACAACATCATAAAGTGAAACTGTAGACATTAAACCATTGAAAGTCAGTAACTTTGTGCAGTGCAGAAAGAAAGATAATCTTTCCAATACACACACACACACACACACACACACACACACACACACACACACACACACTCGAGCACGAGAGAGAGAGAGAGAGAGAGAGAGAGAGAGAGAGAGAGAGAGAGAGAGAGAGAGAGAGAGAAATGGGAAGGCAGACATCACACCCATGTCAAAAACAAGCTCAAATTCAATTTCAGACCCAAATGCAAGACTCAAACCTATAAAACCTCTACAAGATGGCATGGGAGAAAGTCAATATGAACTTGGATAAGGATAAGACTTTTATACACAGCAGTGACACCATGCTCCAGGACAGAAAGCTGATCAGCTAAACTATACTAAAATTAAAAACATCTGCTCCATAGAAGACATTCAAGAAAGTAAAAAGTCCAAGTCTGGTAGGGGAAAAAAAAGGCTTGGATAAGATAAAAGATTGCTTTCCAAGCTACTCAAAAAATTCTTAAATCTCAACAAGAACACAAACAACCCAATTTAGAAACTGGGCCACAGACTTGAACAGATGCCTGACCAAAGAAGATACACAGATGGCGAGCCCTCGCATGAAAAGATGCTCTGCATCGCGTCACCGGGGAAGATGCAAATCACACAAGATACAGCTACACACCTACCGAAGAGGCGGGGTCCAGATCGTGGGATGCAGCCGCCTGGCAATGCTCACTTAATGCTCATGGAAATGCACAGTGGGGAGCCACTGTGGAAGGTGGGCTGGTGCTTTCTAATAAGACCAAACATATTCTCACCATCTGCCCTTGCCATGGGGTCCTTGGCAGTTACCCAAAGAATCTGAGAACTTGTACCTTCCAAAAGCATTCGTGTGGAGGGTTAGAGCATTGATGGACATGGAATGTGGAAACAGAAGTAACTCAAGTGTGCGACTAGGGTGCAATCAGATGATGTAACTCCTAGGCGCTAAAAAGAAAGGAGCGACCAAGCCACAAAAAAAAAGCATCGGAGAAGCCTAAATTCGAATTCTTCAGTGAAAGCAGCCAATTAGAAAGGGCATGGTGCCGGCTATATGACATCCTGGGAAATGCAGCACTTTAGAGACAGTAAAATGATCAATGATTGGCAGGTGTTGGGGAGGGAAGGGGGAAGGATAGATGGAGAGAATGTAATCTGGTGACTTAAATGTTTGTGGCAGTACCTGAAAGAGGAGGGAGGCCTGTTTTCTGGGGCTCTTGACGAGGCAGGCCCAAACAGCTTCCTCTGGTCTTCCCGGGGTGTAAATGGTCTTTGGGTTCTCACTGCTCTTAAGGCATTCCGTGCTTCACTTATGATTTCCGCACTGGTCTTCTGCTTGGACACTGAAGGTCGATGAAAGTGATCCAGCTTTTCTAACTTTTGATCATTGGATGACAGCATCTTTCCTTTCAAATTAAAATGGTCTTCAGAGACACACCCTGAAAATATAGGATACAAGAAACACAAGCTATTTTTTACCTAGTTTTTAGAAAGAAACACACCCATCCATATACTAAACTATTTCTCTATACACACCTGAAAAGAAACACAAACAGGAGCTGGGGAGGTCTCTTGGTGAATTAAGTGCTGGCTGTGCAAGCATGGGGAACCAAGTTCTTATCCCTAGACCCATTACAAAAGCTGGGAATGCAGCATGTGCCTGTTGCCCCAGTGCTGGAAGGCAGAGGCCAGCCAATGCCAGGGGCTCTCTGGCCAGCCAAACTTGCCCAAATAGCAATCTCTATATTCACTGAGAGACCCTATCTTAAAAAGTAAGGTGCAGAAATGATTGAAGAAGACATCTTCATGTCAACTCCCTGGCTACCACATGCCCTGAACAACAGTGTACCCACACATACATGTGCATACATGCATATAACACACACATACACACACACACACCACACACACACACCACACACACACACACACACACACACACACACACACACACACACACACACACACGGACCAAAGCCAGGGCCTACTGCTGCCAGGCAAATGTTCCTCTACTGAGTCCCAGGCCCAGCCCTTCCCCAGCCCTGCCCCAGCCCAGCCCAGCCCAGCCCCACCCTGCCCCAGCCCCACCCCTCATCTTATATCCATAAACCTACCCAAAAGCACTGGGAGTTCTGTTAAAAGTTTTAACTCAGCATTTCCTCCCCCCCCCCACACACATTCCCTATACAAAGGGCTTACATAGGTTAAATTGGAGCCTGATGGGGCATCCTTCCAAACTGCATTTGTTTTTCCAACAAACCCCCAAGAATGGCTGGCTCATTTCCATATGGTCCATTTTATTTTTGAATGAATCAATTCAAATCATCTTCAATTAAGATATTGTCCTTGGTGGATAAATACCAAATATTAATATCTAGTATTCTTTCCCCCAGCCTTTCAAAGCCATAAAGCCTTTGACAGGGCCATGCAGCAGGGGCCAGGAGACAGCAGATCCTTCTCAAACACAAACGTGACCCACAGTGACTAGCCTAAGCCGACAATGGTCCAGTGTGGCCCACAGAAACCAACTTAACCCAACAATGGTTCAGCATGGCCCACAGAGATCAAACTAACCTGACAATGATTCAGATTTTTTAAAATGTATTCTAAATAGTATATGGTATCAAGGTATTCATTATTTTAATAAAATATCTAATCCTAAAAAAAATTTTAAAGACTAACCCCAATCCTAAAAAATAAAAAAACCCAACCCTACAAAAATATACTTCCAGAGCCAGAAGCCTATACATTATTCAGGCATCTCAGCATTCCAACTTTATAATGGCTTCTACTAAAAAGAAAATGTTTTGTGACCAATTCGAGGAAACAGAAAAGATACTGTTTCCATAAGCAAGTGATTCCTTAGACAGAAATTTGCCACATTATGACCCTTTCCATTGAGCTTTTACTTGGCAGCAGACAGGAACATTCAGTTGGCTCTACTGGGCTCCACCCACAAGTTTCTGAAAATACAAACAATGTCATTCTTCACATACTAAACACCAGGTGCTTTTCACAAAAGCAGCATCACTGCCTGAACAACTCTTCTTTAGGAAGCTTATTATTCAGGATTTGAGGTTAAATGAGGACTCCATATATATGATACACACACACAACATACATACAACTATCCAAAGCTATAGCAGACCTAAAACATGCTACTTTTAACACTTCTGACAAGCTTAGATTATCAATGACTTTCAATGATATTTGTTTCAAAATACATAAAATGCTTTAGGTACACATACATCTGTATACATTTATTTATATTTCATGTATAGTAAAATACACATGTATATTTTGGTACATAAGTTCAACCTCACAAGTGGTCATGGCAGGTGTGCTGGCTTGATTTTGAAGGATTCTTCGACAGGCTTGGGGTGTAGTACAATGGTGGGATGTGCACTTAGACTGTGAAGGATCCCAATTCTGACCCCCAACACCCACAAAAGGAAACAAAAAGCCATGGTGATCTGAAATCATGTGACTTAGAAGTTTCTATACAGTAAGGAGGTTTCCTTCCAGACACTAAATCATGTTGCCTACACCTCTGGCCTCCCACAGCATTGACAAGTCTAATAAAGGTTCAACAGAGTAATCCGGAAAGTAATAAAGGCTTCTTGTTCCTGACCCACAGTCCTCTCCGGCTAGCTTTCAGTTTGCATCAAAAAGTATACAGAGCAATGGAGCAAGAACTCGGGCAGTTTCCTAAGCATTCTGTAAAATATTTAGATCTACAGGTAATTAGACTGACCAAATATCTGGGAAAAACATAGGTAAAGAGGTTTTAAAAAGTTTAGGGCATGGAGTGGTGGTTCGGCAGTTAAGAGCACCAGCTGCTCTTCAGAAAACCTGGGTTTGGTTCCCAACAACCACATGGTGGATGGCAGCTGTCTGCAACTCTAGTCCCAGGGTATCAAAGGCCATCTTCTGTCCTCCTTAGGTACTGCATGCAGTGGACAGATACACATGCAGGCAAAATGTCCATGTACATGAAAATAACAATTTTTAAAACCTGTATAAATGTTCACAACGTTCTCTGTCTCCCCCCAAGTGTCGATTTGTTGTTGAGTAAGAATGGGTACAATAATATGACCTGTACCGTTTCTCTCTGGTTATTATATTAATGTTAACATAGTATTAGCTAAATCAAACTTAGGAATGTTAACTAGTGTGAATAAACTGGAGACAATTGTGGTTCTTTTGGCAAAGAGAATGTTTTATGTTTTGCAGTAGTTATGTTATTATCAGTTAAGTTGTAAGTTATCAGTGGGTTTAGTCAACTTGAAAAATAATTACTAAGAGTGTGAGCATCTATTTACAATAAAGCATGCCAGAACCATAACACAATCATATGATAGAAATCTTAATTTTATAAAGCCTTCCTGACAATGGGAGCAGGTCCACTCTACTAGAGATGATCAGTTGGCACAAAGCAGTAAGTTTCCTACAGGCAAAGGCCTCCACCTATATCTCTGGGAACATAGAGAATAATAAGACTGTCTTTGTGCCGACCAAACTGGATCACTGATGTTAGTGAAGCATTTACTTCAATACCAAACAATGTGCTAAGTCCTCTTGAGTACATCATCTCAGCAAATCTTGTGACAATTCTATGAGGTAGACAAACTCAAAGCAACAGTGAAAGGGAAGCATTGCTATATGCTCAGGACTGTTGGACAAGCTTTTTTAGACTTAGATGGGTGGTTGGAGGCCATGTTTGGAGACTGTGGGTTGCAATGCTTCCCTAGTAGTATAAAAACACTCCAACATTTTCCCGACAAGGGATCACTTCTCAGTGTGCACAGCTGAGTGTCAGCCTTACTTGTAACAAATGATTTCAATCTAAAGAAGAAATCGAGGGGGCAATGATTACCCAACAGGTTAGGAGAAAGCAGGCTTATGGAGATGGCAGTGCTTGAGCTAGGTTCTGGAAAAAGGGCTGACTTTGAGCATGTGACAGTAGCCCCAGAGGAGAGAGTCATGAGTAAGCCAAGAAAGCTCCACAGCATGTGTGGCCCAGCAGCACTCCAAGCATGAAGTCTAGATGGGGACCGCCGGGAGAGCAACATGGCAGGGAGAAACAAAACACAAGCTGACACACAGATTGAAGATCTTGAAGGCTGATGTGACTTGACAAAGGTGGAGAAAGAAGGAGAGAGAGGAAAGGTGACAAAATCCGGCAGTTCTTATGTAACTACTCCTCCCACTCTACCTGAGAATCACTTCCTTAAGAACTCTTCCTGGGCAAGCCTTTCCCACACTTTAGACTGAGTTAGTGGCCTTTGTACAGACTCCATGAGCTCCCCAACTGGTTTCTTTTCTGTCTTACACATTTCCACAATGATAGAACTAACTGTTCATCATCTGGCATTGTTCCCTACCCTGGGACTCTGAATCCCAACCCTCCATAGCAACACAACTGAAGGCAATACACACTTGAGTGCAAAAATCCCTGATGAAGACTACATGGTTTCTTTAATGGGATATATCCGCTGTGGTAGATTATAAAGGTATATTGAACTTCATGTTGGCCTCTGATTTGTGATGCTCTGAAATACAGCTCTGTCTCTCTTTTCAGTTGCCCAAAAGTGTGGGACTGGACAAATGCTGTGTGATCCATGAGCCCTGTGTGTGAGTCTGAGATTCGGGAGTGACAGAGACAGCACGGCGAGGGAAGAGGTGACAACAGCAACGGGAACAGAAGGAATGGGCATGTGAGAAGTCAGGAAAAACCCAAAATCAGACCCACAGGGGTCAGAGAGAGGCCAGGAGCCCTTCCAGGAGAAGAGAAGAGGGAAGCTATACTCTGTCTTGCATCACACTGTCTTCAGTCTGTGGTGTCCAACGGAACAACAAGAGGGCAAGCATCATCTGCAGGGGGAAACTGGGTGTTGTGGTTGTTTTAATGTGTATGGGTATTTTGCCTGTGAATATGTCAATGCACCCCCATGCCTGCAGTGCCTGCAGAAGCCAGAAGACAACATTGGAATCCCTGGGACTGGATTTACAAGTGGTTCTGAGCCACCATGCTGGGAACCAAACCCTGGTCCTCAGGAAGAGCAAGCTGTACTCTTAACCACTGAGCCATCTCTCTAGCCCCATGTGTTAATTTTTAAAACAAAATATTTCTTATTGATGTGAAAGAAATTCATAGTCATTATTTACATAATTTTATACCTAATTATAAAAACTTACTCAACATGGCAGCAATTCCAGTCCCAAAGGATCTGACGCCCTCTTCTGGCCTCAGAGGTCACTGCATGCACATTGTGCCCATCCATCCACACAGGCAAACAGTCATACACATAAAACAAGAATAAATAAGTCTTTAAAAATACTCTATCTCAAAAATGTGGTACATTTACACAATGGAGTACTACTCAGCAGAAAAAAAACAACAATGGAATCTTGAAATTTGCAAGAAAATGGATGGAACTTGAAGAAACCATTCTGAGTGAGGTAACCCAATCACAAAAAGACAAACATGGTATGTACTCACTCATGTATGGATTTTAGACATACAGTAAGGGACTACCAGCCTACAATCCACACTGCCTGAGAAACTAGCAAACAAGGAAGACCCTAAAAGAGATAAACTTTGTCCCCTGGAGAAGGGGAAAGGGTCACCTTCCCCTGAGCAAATTGAGAGCATGGGAAGAGGGGGGAGGAAGTTATGAGAGTGAGAAGAGAAGAGGAAGGATGCAGAGGTCATGAGGAAGCAGAAATTTTGAGTCAGGTGTAGATTAGAAGAAAGGACATATGATAGGTAGGATTTTAGTTGGGGGGTGGTAGAGGAGGAAGGGAGGGAGAAGGGAATTGGGATCGATTCAATCTTGTTTGTAATTCAAATATATATAGATATAGATATAGATATAGATACAGATATAGATATAGATATAGATGTAGATGTAGATATAGATATCTCACCCCTGGGAGCCTGGTGGACCCTGACCCTGACACTTCAGGAATCCCAGTGGATGATTCAGATATGTCATCAAGGATGGGGGCCTCTGCTGAACCCCCAAAACCTTAGAGGTGCATCTCAGTCCTATTCAGCCCACTGCAGGGGTTGTCTTGAGTCCTAGAGCTGTGTTTGTTGGCTCTTCTCAGTGCCCCACAGTGCTGGCCTCTCCCTGGTGGTCACTGAAGCAGCCACCAGAGGGACTGAGGCCCTGCCCTCAGGGAAGGCCATGGCCTTCAGAACCCTCTTTACCTCACTGTGTCCTCTCCCACTGTCCTCTGAGCCCCATGTGTGTGAACAAACCCTAAGGGTCTCAGGGGAGGGGTCTCTTTTCTCAGTCTGGTGCCAAGTGAGGCCTTTTCTGAATAAACTCTTTAGACTTTGAAAAAAAATACTCTACCTTTACTTTTGCTATTAATAGCACCTGAACAAGATCTTTCTTGCTAAGGATAGTATCATCCTATCAACATTGCCAAAATCTGTGTTTGTGGGTGCACACTCTTTCTCCAGCAAATTAAACACTCAGTACCCTTTCCACAACTGAATTACTGTGGTGTTAATATGAGCATCCAAAAGGACAAGAAACATGCTTAGGTGTCTGTAACAAGAAAAATAAAAGAACTGGAGACTGATATTAGGGTTCAAGCTTCAAGCTGAAGATCAGAGAAGCAAAGCAGCACGCCACTAGCTCTTACTCTACCTCAGACTGAAAGACGATCCTGGCTCCACCAAACCTCACACTCGGGAGAATCCTGGGAGTTCAATGTCTTCTTCCTATCCTCAGTGTGGCTGGAGAGTGAATACCAACTCTGACTAAGACCTGGCTCCTGTCATATACACCTCCCTAATGCTGGGATCAAAGGTGTGAGCTCTGTTACTCTTCACTCTTGTGTAGGCCATGGTGGCCTTGACCTAACAGATGCATCTACCTCTTAATCCTGAGTCCTGGGATTAAAGGTGTGTACCACCACTGCCTGATCTCTATAACTTGAGGCTGACTTTGCTTTCCGAATCTTCAGGCAAGCTTTAATAAATCATACTATGTCACCACAGATGTCAAAGCAAGTGCTGAAGTCCTCTGATGACCCACAGCTCTGTGACCCTGGGCAGGATATTGAACATTGCTATACTTGTGTCCTCTCCTGTAAAAACAGGGATAGTGATTGCCCTTTAAAGCAGTTTTTAGCATTGCATGAAATGTCCCATATGCTGTAGCCAGGGCTTAGCCCTTGGAAACATTAAGAACTACTGTTCAAGTGCTATGTGATAAAAAGAAGCAAGAAAAATTCTTATGAATGAAAATATACACTAATAAGAGAAATCACAAAATAAAATGACATTTGTTCAGTGTTTTCATGTATATCATAAATTTAAATTTTCAAGTGGAGAGTGCTGTCCTTGATGAAAACAGGTTTTTATTAATGGCTTTACTGGATGTAAGGTATACCAAATCAACACCAACCGTGAGTTAGACCCTTGGAGAGACACAAAATGGGATACAAATAGTGTGACTTGCTTTTATACCAAGTTAAAAGATTTGAAGTTGGGATGGGATGTAAGAACCCACCGTAATACTCATGGCATGGGTCATAAGAGGCATTCTGTACACATATGATGTAATTAATATTGTTTCACTTTATTGAGGACGTATCTGTTACCTACAAAAGTCCAAGTTTGCTCTTTGTGACCTTGGCTAGGTCGCCTGCCTACACAAAACCCCTTAATCTACCACTCTCTCATTCAACCAGTTATTAAATACCTGACGACTGACTAAACTCTCAGTATTACAGAATCTGACACCTGTATGGACCTGAGAGTATGCAGCAGCACCACGCGACCTATCGGGGAGCAGAAAAGAGAACAACAGCAAGAGGGGTCCCTGGTGAACCTGCGGGGGCTCCTCACCTCCCGCGTGCACAGCGGCTCTTTCACTCTGGGCAAAGCCCGCTGCTCCTCCACTGGTCCAGGTTGGGGCCGAGCGCCGAAGCATCCTCACTTTACCCTCCCGCCCTCCAGCTCCCTTGCTTTGCCAGGCTGGCTAGCGTCTCCATGGTAACCGTACACAAACCACCTTCTGCTGCAGTCGGGGTGGTCAGCTTGTAGATCCCGGGGGCCGCGGAGCGATGCGGGATGCGCTGGAGTAGGTCCTGACAAGGGGACTCTGGGCTCGATTCAAAGCACCTGTGACGAGCGCGGGAAGCACAGACACCGGCGGAGATCAGCTTGTCCTCCCGCATCAGCAAGGCAGCGGCGACAGAGAGGCAGGGCGCAGAGGGGAGGGGCGGCCTGCTCCACTCTCCCATCACCGAGCCTGCGCCAATCCCGCTGCGCATGCGTAGCAGTGCCGAGGCGTGGCTAAGGCTGGTGCCTGAGTGCTGGCGGGAGGATACCAACAGGGAAAAGGCGACGGTAGTTGGAGAGGAGTCTTCTTTTACATTAACAATGTATTCAACCATGTTTGCTTCTCCGCGTGAGATCTCCGAGCCTCCATTAAGCAGAGCAACAATTTAATATTGGGAGAAAGAGTCTGTTTCTGATTGTGGATGTCAGCATCCACCTGGAACCAGTTCCTTAACCTCTGCTCGCTCTTATACATAAGGGAGGGGGGTGTTATCCTATGTGTGTCTAGCTGAATCCTGGTGTGTGACAAAATAAACATAAAGAGATGTAGCAATGAATGCTAACCTGTTGGACATTTTCAACGCTGTGCATTTGTGCGGCACTCAACAGTTTATAGAACAAGCTCACAACTGAGAAACCAGGGACCCGCGGTCAGATCCGGTGAGTGCCAGAGCGATTAAAGTCTAGGGTTGCCAGGGCCAATCACTACAGCCCAGACCCAAAAGGGGGAGGGGAAAAAGAGTCCCATGTTTCTAGTTCAGATTCTGTTTGCTCCTATACTGGATCATTAGGTGATACTTGTGAAATACAAGCGAGGCATAAGCTCTAGGTTTACACAATGATTTTTATATATATAGGGATTTTCAGAGTAAGTTGTCAACACTGGGAAAATGTCATATCCCGCGGTGCCAAATGTCTTGTAAAGAATGACTAAATTGCATTTATATTGAACACATATTGTGTTTGATGAGAAATGACATGTAGAACTAAAGAAAGAAAAAGTTTTCCAAGTGCTTAACGACAGTGAAAACTCAGTAGCTGATTAAGTTTAGGACCCGAAATGAAATATTCATGTTCTTTGGGTTTGAAATCCCCAACAGCGACTCAGCAGGGTCTGTCCTATGAAGTCCCATTTAGTAGTCTCCAGACTCAGTTGTGCAAAAGGACATTGCCTTTTGCACAGAAAGCCTTAACTACTGTTTTGATCTCACAGTTTGTGAGATGTGATAAAATGGAACTCCCTTTGGTTTTCTAGATGGCCTTTTAAAAATACAATGCTATTTATCTGACCCTAGGTGGAGAGTTAGGTAGAGTTTTCTCATTTTTTTCTGCTGTTAAATGACTGATAATCTGATATTAACTCAACCTCAACATCTTTCTAAATGATGTTGGGTGAAAAACATCAAATTCACTTTTCATCTACTTAACCCTCACCCCAGATTTGGGGTCTACAGGGGAACCTTCCCAAAAGTTGAAGTAAGCCGACTACAAAATTACCAACTCCAAGCAGGGCAGTGGTGGTGGGTCTCAGCACTCAGGAGGCAGAGGCAGGCATATCTCTGTGAATTTGAGGTCAGCCTGGTCTACAGAGTTAGTTCCAGGATAGCCAAGGCTACACAGAGAAATCCTATCTCAAAAACAAAACCAAACAAAATTATCATCTCCATTGAACCATCAGCTTAAAAACATGTAAACCATACCTGGCTCAGGTCTGTAATCCCAGTGTTTGGGAAGTTTGGGCAGGAGGAGTACCCCAAGCTCAAGACTAGCTTGGGCTACAGAGTGAGACCTTTTCTCAAAAGACAAAACAAATAAACCAACAAAAATGAATTGGTTATATTAACAATTGTTAGCTATAGCCTTATGTCCAGGATGTTGGTCCAAACTAGACCTTGTAGGCATACCATTAAAAATATGAAGCAGTCAACTCAATAGGCCAGATGTCAGTCAAGCAAGTCAGAATAACTGAAAAGAATGACAAAGACAGAATTGTAGGGAACAATTACTTGAAGAAATGATGCCATATAGCTTACCTTACTTACCAAACAGTGTATGGGAAAATATTTAGGCTACCACAGCAGAGGCCTGTGTGACTGACATGGCTGCCCCTCCCGGTATCTGGTGGCTGTTTAACAGAATTCTACACAGATGACTTTTGTAAAAAGGATGGCTTCAAAGCTATAAATACATTTTATAGACACTTTATATGACATTTATACAGTACTTCATAGTTTCCAAGTTGATTTCCTTTGGACCATTCTATTCTGTTGTCTTATTCAGAGTTTACAATAATCCTGAAAGGCTAATCCAAGGATTATTATTTGACTTTGAAATTGAAGGTTCAGAAGGGAATCTGTTCACAAGTATACAGTCAGTAGAAGGTCATGTGAGCTAGGGTTCCTGGTTTCAAAGTCCAGCCATCTTGCCATGGTACAGATACAAATGTAGTCTTGCAGGCTAAGGTCTCCCTCCACAGTAATGAGAGGTGCTCCCTACATAGCTGTGGTGTGCTCTAAGCATCAAGAGTAACTTCAGAATCTTCACGTGAAAATGTTCCACTGAACTTCTGAATTTTTGAGTTAACAAGGAAACCATATAAATGGTAAATTATCACTGTAATATTGTGAACTCTGATATAAAAATGAAAGTAGGGCTAGAGAGATGGCTCAGCAGTTAAGAATGCTTGCTACTCTTACAAATTATCAGAGTTTGGTTCCCAACACCCACATAGAGTGGCACACAACCACGTGTAACTCCGGCTTCAGGGAGCATGCATGTGAGTTTGTGCACATTCACACACACACACACACACACACACACACAAAACAAAAGAATATAAACTTTTAGGTGGTTTTTATTTGCAGACACTTGTGGGATATTCGTATACTGTATAAAAATGTATTGTGATCTGTGTAATAAAAAGCTGATCAGTCAATAGCTAGAAAGAGGTTATGTGGGACTTCCAGGGACAAGAGGACTCTGGGAAGAAGGGCAGAGTCACTAGCCAGAGAGGAAACAGTAGGTATAAAATGAAAGAAAGTTAACACCACGTGATAGAACATAGGTTAATATAAATGGGTTAATTTAAGAACTAGTTATGAACAAACTTAAACTATAGGCCAAGTTTTCATAATTAACAATAAGTCTCCATGTTGTTATTTGGGAACTGGCTGGTGGGACAGAAAAAGAATCGCTGCATATGGAGCCCAATGAGGGGCTCAAATATCTACATAGGGCCTGAGAAAGCCATTTCTTAGGTAGGCTCAGTGTACAGACACTTGACCTACAGAGGTGTGGCTCTTTTAAGAGGCTCTGGTGTGCAGCTGAGGACTTGACCAGGTGGCAATGGATACAAATGCAGGTGAACACTGGTTCCCAGAGCTGGGGTGGCTCCCGGGCCAGTACCTGCTGAGATGAGGCTAGACTCTCACAGAACTGAGGAGGATGGAGCCAGCCACCAGCACCACTATGCTCTCTGCTATGGTAGCCTAGCCAGTTAAATTTTGTCTCACATGGTCAGAAAACACTGCAGTCACTTAGTAAAGCCAGGTCCAGATACAGAAAACCTCTAAATAGGTACAGTATGTTTAAAAATGTGCTTAGATTCTGAAGAAAGAAAAGAAAATGAGTATAGGCAGTCATAGAAAAATAAGTAGTTTAAAAATAATAAAGTGAAATCTTTAAAGAAAGTAAAGTAATATAAAGAACAACCCATGTAAAGATGGAAAACTCACATGGAGTCTGGATCCTGTACAGTACTTGGTTGACTTTGAATTGTTTAAATGCTAATACACAAAAACACAACAGCTACAAAGAGACGTTGGATAGTAGAAAAAACTCCTAAATTAAACCAACCTATATATTTTAAGAATGTCTTAACTTCAAAATAGAAGTCAAAAACTACATTATCTTGGGGAAGGGGTTATGCCTTTGTTTTCACAGGAAACAAAAAGTTATTGTTCTCTTCAAAATTAATAAATATAAGATTTGATTGGGGAAGAGCTGAAAATCTGTCTAGAGACACTAATAGATCTTAAAGCTTATATTTTACACCACACATACCTTGTACCTAATACCTATTTCTTATTTTTTCTTTTTGGTTTTTGGAGACAGAGTTCTCTGTGTAGCTTTGGAGCCTGTTCTGGAAATTGCTCTGGAGACCAAACTGGTCTTGAACTCACAGAGATCCATCTGCCTCTGCCTCCCGAGTGCTGGGATTAAAGGTGTATGCTACCGCTGTCCAACTTTCAACTTTGCTATCAGTATCAATTTCTTATTTTGACTTATCTGTTAGGAATATCCTTGAAAAGACACAAATTAAACAGTTCATTAACATTCAAGTTCCTTCGTCACCATATTTTTTTTTCTTTGGTTTTTCGAGACAAGGTTTCTCTGTGTAGCTTTGGAGCCTATCCTGGCACTCGCTCTGGAGACCAGGCTGTCCTCGAACTCACAAAGATCCTCCTGCCTCTGCCTCCTGAGTGCTGGGATTAAAGGCATGTGCCACCAACATCCGGCCCCTCACCATAATTTTATGCCTATGACAGAGATGTGACTTTTAGGAAAGAAATGCTTCTGCCAACTTAAGATCCTAACACTCACGTCAAGATGTTCAGTCATTTAATTATATTATCACACAATCCCTGTAAAGAATTAGTCAAACTGGTAGCCCGTGCAATCCTTGCATACAAATTCAAACTCACAAATGCACTTAAATGTAATTTGATAGAACTTTACAATGCCATGAAAATTGACTATGTTCATGAAACTTGATGGACATAAAACTATGGCTGACTGAAGGCATCAGCTCAAAAAGTTATAGGACAAACCTCTATTCAATGGGACTCAGCAGTTGCCTGTGCATGCAAGGATTTCTTCACTTTTCCACACTTTTCCTATGCCACATTGCCCCTGCCAGCCTCGACCACATGCCTGCAGAGCTCAATTGACAATGATATGCATGAGGAAGGGCCCATTCAATTACCATGTGAGTACAAAGAGATGTAACTACTTAGTGTGCCGGTGGGGGGGGGCGGGGAAGGGGGTCCTATTGCCCAGGGAGTCAGTGGGAGAGCGTAGTCCTCCAGCCCCTCCAGCAGGACTCCTCTTTTTCTGTGCCTGCTGCAGTGCCTCAGCCAGGTTAAAAGAAGTCTTTGAAGACAAGCAGGAAACAGCTGTCTGTCCAACTTCCCCGGTGAGACATGACTGCCAATGACTGGGTCTTTTCAAAGTGTTCACCGGCAAATAACACACAGTTCTACCCAATGAAGCCTAAAAGCCAAACCCATGATGTAGTAATTTGTTTAGCAAAAATCAGTGCAATTCCTGTAGCTCAGAGATCAACACCAATCAGTCACAGCTCTCCACATGGTCACAGATGGCTGTGGCATGACTGAGCTGCGCATTCCAACCTACAGTGTCCAGAATCAGGAACAGGAAGCAGATGGACCCTCTTCATCTGCCTCAGTACGATAGGAAGGGAAACATATCCCAGGGAGCTGAAGGAGCACTTATTAGGCCCAAGACCCTGAATTCAGTCTTCAGTCTCTAGCACACACACACACACACACACACACACACACACACACACACGCACACACAACACACCTTCCTAGAATCTCCCCTCAGCAGTATTCTTCTTTCATCCTCATTGGCCAGAGCCATGTCACATGCCCACATGCCAGCCCCTGGTACACATGAATGAGACTTCTATTTATGTGACAGGTTTTAATCACTCACTATCTTTCCAACACTGTGACAAATAACCAAGACAATCAACTTGGAGGGAAAAGTTTGTTTTGACTTCTAGTTTATGTGATTTCAGGCCATGATCTCTTCATCCTGCTGCTTTGGGCTTGTAGAGTACATCATAGAAAAGGAGGTCTGTTCACCCCATGATGGCCAGGGGCCAGAGAGACAAGGAGATGGAAAGTCATGGCAGAGGAGGCCTATTCACCTCATGGTGGCCTAGAAGCAAAGGGGAACAGGATGAAGAGAGGGTTCTGATATCCCTTTCAATATAGTATAGTCCCCTACTAATGTAACTTACCTCCACTAGGCCCCACTTCCTTCCAATATCAGCACAGACCCTTGGGGAACATTCAAGATTCAAACTATGGCAGTCAAAGTCCTTAGTTTTTGCTCATTTGTGTTTTTCTTGAGACAGTCTCATGTAGCCCAGGTTGGCTCTGAACTATGTAGCCAAGGATGACCTTGAACTCCTGATCCTCCTGCCTCCAACTCCCTAGTACTGGGCTAACAGGCATGTGCCACATGCTTTTATGCATTGGGGACAGGCCCCAGGGCTTCTTGCATGCAAGGCTAGAATTCTGCCTGCTGAGCATTACTCCAGCCCCAGCCCTGGGTTTTGAGGGAAGAGGCAAGCCATACCCTGGTGATACTCCAATTTAGTTGCTGGGAAGGGTGAAGGCACAGGATGGGAGGGGCCCATGGCTTTTCTCTGGAGCTGCTGAGGAAACAACCTGCAAGGAGAGCCCTAGGCTCCCTCAACTTTTAGAGCAGAGCTGTTGAGAGCATCATTAGTTGCCAGAGCAGAGGGAGTAGAGAGGGACTCAGTTTTGCAGGGTTCAGAGATGAGGACCCATTTTAGGGTTGTGGTACAATCCTTGGTATCCTATCCCAGCCCTCTCTTTCCTTGGCCCACTCCAAGACCATCCTGTGCCCAGCTCCCCACACTTTTCTACAGAGTGTTTGGTGTTGGCCTGTGACCACCCAATCAAATCTCTGACTCATTGTCCCCATAGTCGGCTTGACAGCCTGTATTTCCATCTTATTATAATAACAAATGCTTCTTGGGGACTTGTATGCAATAGGCCACATGGTAAGGCATTTGCTTACTTTGAATCAGTAACTTTCCCAACCCTAAACTACTATTACTGTCATTTAACATGCCTGGAAACAGATTTAGTTTCTTCATTTGTTGGCCACACAGGTGGTAAAAGTAACAGACCCAGGGCACAAATGTCACCCAAAGGAGGCCACTGCCATTCCCTATGCCCTCCCACCTCCCCGACTTTGTGCCATGGTTTTAGATGACCCCACACCCAGGAAAAGCAGGGTGTTGGCTTATCATTGGTCATTTGGTAGGGTTGCAGGAAGGAACTTACCCCAACTAGCCTGCTGAAGAGGGAGAAGAGCCGTGCCATCCATGTTCCATCCTGCCTCCTATTTGCCACCGCAGGAGCTCCCTGTTGATCCACCCACACCTGCTTGTAGTGGCTTCCTGTGTTGAGAGAACAGAAAGCATGAGGGTGAGGGGGTCTGGCAACAGCAGAAGAAAATCTGAAAGGATAAGCCACTGGGCTAGGTTGGAAGAAGTAAAGGGAGAAGTGGTGGCCTGGAGGCTGGAGGATGCTATGCAAGGATACAGAGCTGAGTTGACAAGGGAAGTCCAGGTGTGGTCAGTGGAAGGCAGAAGAGGCAGGAGACCCTGTGCAGTGTAGACGGCACCAGTGTGCAGAATGATCTGTGGGAACTACCTTCTAGCACCTGACAGTATGCAGGAAGCTTTGGCTCCTGGGCTTGAGGTTGCAGAGGAGATGTGCCCATCAGTACTCTTGGGTGAAGACAGTCATATATTGTCCCCAGAAGGAACTCCCTGAGCAGTCTGGCACCCACAATTTAGAGAGTACCGAGGAGGACACTTTGCCTCTCTTTGGCACGCTCATATTCACTGTGTTTTTTCTAATAAACAGAAGTACTTATGTATCGTTGAATCACTAGCCCAGTGTCCTAGTATGTTTCAACTGTCAAATTGACACAACCAGGAGTTAAGAGGGACCCTCAATGGAGAGTGAGCTTGATCAGATTAGCTTGTGGGTGTGTCTGTGGGATATTTTCTTGATAGCTGATTGATATGGGAGATCATGACCTACTGTGTGGGTCATGTCCACCCTGAGCAGGTGGCCCTGGATTGTAGGAGAAAGCAAGGCAGTAAACAGTGCTCCTCCATGGTTTCTGCTTCAGTTCCTGCTCAGATCCCTGCCCTGACTTCCCTTGGTGATGGAGTGTTGCCTAGACATGTGAGCCTGATAAACGGTAGCCTCCCCAAATTGTTTGGCTCATAGTGTTTATCACAGTGACAGGAAAGCAAACTAGGATGTCCAAGAATGTCTCAGCAATGTGGCAAGAAGGAGCTTTAAATCAAGGAAAGGCAGGTTTATTTAACAGTTATCACTAGACATTGTAGTCCAGCTGGAGGTTTAGGCAAGCTTAGCAGATCCCAGATGGGGTTGGCTGGGTCTTGGCTTCTGCTTGTAAGCTCTCTAAGATGTAAAGCTACTAAACACATCTTCCGTGGCATAAGAGCCATGTGATATATTATTTGAAGGAAAAGTATTAGCTAACTAGGGCATGGTATCACCTACAAGAAGACAGAGAATAGCCACCAATAGCAAACCCTCTTCATCAGCACTATGATTTGTAGAGGACCTTTTCTTCAGCAGAGTGCAAAACAGCTCATGCTCCACAGAACTGAACACACACTTCATGTGCATGAAACAGAGAAAGCCCAGATCACTTTCTCTGGTGAATCGATGTGCTGGCTGTGAGAGTGCGTCAGAGCTCTGTGGGCTTTTACCGTCAGGAAAGTAGACAAATGGCAGATGGGGCCTCTTGGGACCTCCGTCTATTATTTCTTACAACTGCACTGGAGTCTACAGCGATCTCAAAATACAAAGTTTAAAATAAGCCAGTCTCACTTCCCATGTCATCTCTGCGAGGCTCCTGACTGCAAAGTTGTGATGCAAACACAGCGGAAACATCACAAAAAGAAACAGGACGCCTATTCACGATGTGGTGTGAAGAAAACAATTTCTCTCTGAGAACTGCAAAGGGGAAGTGAATTTCAGCACAGATAGTCATTCAGGGAGAGGATGCTTTCTAGGCACCCTCCTCGCTCGCTTGCTCGCTAGCTCTCACACACAAACATACACACACACGCACACACACACCACACACACACATACACGAACATGTGCACACACACGAACACCACATGCACACACACATACACACACGTGCGTGCATGCACACGCACACAACACACACGCACATACACACACACACACACACACACACACACACACACGTGCACACACACACCACACCCGCACATACACACATGGGCACACACACACACACAACACACGCACACACACGCACATGTACATACACACACGCGCGCACACGCACGCTTGGAGGTTGCTAAGATGAATAGTGTTTCTGTCAATGTTTTTATTGGAGCATGGAAGGAAACAGAAAGCTGTCTCTGATTTTGAGAGCTCAAATTCAAACTTTGAAAAGGACCTCTTGGTGTAGTTGGTTCAGGAATGGAGCCCCCTGACTCCTTCGGGATCCTGTCTGGCTCTGTTCATGGGCTGCAGCTCCCTATACCCTGTCATTGAGCCTCCTTTCCCAGACCTCTAATTAAGTGGAACAGCCAGGTTCCTGCTAGACCCTTTGTCCATCACATCACATGCCACCTCTCAGTTTGGCCAGCATCCAATATAAAAGCTGGCCAGACTTGAAGCTAAGTGGCTTATGCTCTTAGGAAGCTTGATTGCATCTTAGACCAGCTGGGCTCCTGCAGCAGTTCCAGACAGCAGCTGCTGCAGGTCCACCTTGACTGAGGCCATGGTCAGCAATAGCAAAGATGCTGAGTGGGACAGTGCCCTGATGGAGGACCTTCCCAGAAGGCCATGTTCTGTCACCAAATGGGGTGTGATGGTACACACCTGTAACCCTATCATTTAGGAAGTGCAGACAAGAGTGTCATTTAAGGTCATACTCCTTATAAAACATGAAGCTATCCCAAGAAAACAATAAACAAACAAGCCTTTCACTGAGAGGAAGGATAAATGGCTCTGTGGGCAGCACCACATCCCTTTGCCTGACCCTCTGTAGTTATTCCTGGCATGCCAATAACCATAGCCTCCACAGGGCACGTGTGCTCAGGAACAAGTTGGTTTCCACCTTCTACTGTTGCCGTCTCTAAAGCTCCTTCCTGTCCCACCTGTGTGTGCTTTTCCTACTGTAGGAGTTAGTGTTCTCCTGAGCCTGAGGGTACCTTATGGATTCTGCACAGAGCCTTACAGAGCCATTGTCACACTGAGTGCCTAGCCTCTCACCACATAGATGTGTGTACTCAGGCATGCATGGGAGACAGAGGGGGACGTCCAGTATGCTGATCTATCATTCTCTGTTTTATTCTCTTGATACGGGGTCTCTCACTGAACCCTAGAGCTGGGTTGCTGGCCAGGAAGCCACAGTTGAGACACCTATGGTCTCAAAGATGCCATCACTTTTATTCACCTGTGTGAATAAAACACACTCAGCTGTGCCCCCCCCCCTTTTTTTCTGAAACAGAATCTGCCTTTGAAACATGGAAGACTGGAAAGTGATTGAACCAAAGGGGTGTGGCCTAATGCATTAGGGCAGGGTGGAAACCCCAGGGCCTGCCTGTGCAGGTTCTTCTCAGTCTTTCTGGGCAGCATGTCTTTATTGAGAATACAAGCCGACCTCTCCAGAAATGGGCGTCTCATGACCAATAATTGGAGAAGAGCCCAGGTGGCCTTTAACTTGTAGTTTTCCTGCCTCCAACTTCTAAGCACTGGTTACATGTAAATCTCACTATTTCTGACCATTCTCAACATTACATTTTCAATTACATTCATTTGTGCATTTATGTGTCTATGTGGAAGGGACACCCATGTGCCACAGGGGGATGTAGAGATTGGAGGACAAATGGCAGGAGTTAGTTCTCCACTTCTACCACGTGGGCTCCAGGGGATCAAATCCAAGCCTGTGGATTGTTGGCAAGCACCTCCATCCACCATACCATCTTGCTAGCCCTACACTCAGCATTTTTAGGAGCCAGAAAGTCCTGCTCCAAAGTAACTCACATTTTACATTCTTCTTTTGTTTGTTTGCTTTTTGAGACAAGGTTTCTCTGTGTCCCTGGCTGTCCTAGAACTCTCTCTGTAGACCTGGCTGCCCCCCCCCCACTGTGTTGGGACTGAAGGCCTGCCACACCACCATCTGGTGTACATTTTACATTCTTATCAGCAAGGTAAGAATGTTGCAACTTTTCTGGTTTTTAGACAGTACTTCCTATTTCCTGGTTTTAATTATAACCGGCCCAGTGAGTGTGAAGGTGGTTTTGATTACAATTGCATTGTGAGCAGCAATATTAAGCATCCTTTCATATGTGTGTCAGTGTAGGTATTTTCTTTGGAGAAATGTGAATCCAAGTACTTCGGTATTTTAAAATTTAGTTGTTTGCCTTTGTTATTGAGAAATTAAAATTCTTTCTATATTGTGGACATTAGACCTTCTTCTACATACTGCATAGCTATCTTCTCCAAACTGAAACATTCCCTCCTGGAGAGAGGAAGGAAGAGAAAGGCTCAAAGACTTAAGAAGTTTGTGGAAGTTACAGGAAGCTCACACACATTCCCTCCATAGTGATGTAAACATTGAGCAATAGCTCTGGACAGGACACTCTTTGGTGGTACTGTCTATAAGTTGGGCTGCAGGCTCCAGGATATAGCTTACCTGTGCTGCTGGCTACTGTAGGGGACTTTTGGGTGATGTAACTGCCTGGGAGGATGTTTCCTTGGTAGTCCTTGGTGCCTGATCTGGAGTAAATAGACAGTTGTTCACACCTCCCCAGGGAGAGTCACACAATATCATATGTGTAATTTGCAGAGACTCCTGTTCTATAGTTTTTTTTTTCACATTCTTGATAATGTCCTTTGATGTCACAGGTTCTTAACTTCATTGGGGTCTAATTTATCCCTGCCCCTGTGTGTCGCTTATAATTTTGACCCCAGATCCAAGACTCCATTGCTTCAATGTCACAAGGGTTTTCTCCTAAAAGTCTTATTGTTTTAGCTCTGACCTGTAAGCCATTGATATAGTTTGACTTTCCTCGTCTGTGTAGTGTTACAGTTAAGTGACATTCTTTGGTTTGCGTCTATCTAGTCTCGACTATTAATAAAAAGGACAAGTGTTTTTTGAGGCAGTGATACACGATGGTCACCTAAATGATGTAGAGCCTGGAGAACCAGAGTGGTTTTCAGGAAAAGACGCCATTGGGTTCTCAGTGTGTAAGCTACTAGAAAGTGGCTGCTTGGTGGCTGCTGTGTGCTTAGGAAACAAACCCAGTCCCCCACAGATGGAGAGGGTCAGCTGACACCTGGAAGGTGGCTTGAGTGAAAGATGACTCTTTATAGCATCAAGGTCAAATTTTGCTGAGGCAGCAGTAGAGGTGGCTAAGGCCACCAGGGGGCAACACAGAGATGGGTTTCCAGTGGGAACATATCAAATGGCCTCTTGGGTTCACAAGGTAGCCAGAAAGGCTGCTTGCTAGGCTAGGGGAAGAAAAGGCCATGGTGTCAGCATCTTCATGATGCCTGCCCTGAGCCCCAGACTATGTCTGTGACTTTTTGCTTGTCCTGTCCCACAAGGACAGGACATTAAGTTTCCTTTTCAAAATGCAGTGAAAGAAAGAAAGAAAGAAAGAAAGAAAGAAAGAAAGAAAGGGAGAGAGAAAGAACACACTGTCTCCAGGTCCCCAGCCTTCTGTGAGAAACTTTAAATCAGCACTGAAAATTAAGCTACTTTTGCCAAACATAAACAGTCTTTGAATGGCTATTTTTTTTAAGTTACTGGTTATATTTTCGACAGAGAAAATAAAGGAAAAATGAGGAATTAGCTACTTAAAAACCAGGGAAGTCATAAAGCTGACATGCTTTTTATATCTGTCTCAAAATTTGCAAATGTCAAGACACAGTTCATATTTACTTTCACAAATTTGGTGGGCATTTTCATTGTGTAGCAATCATAAGATTTGAAATTATGTGTTCGGCAGTTTTCAGATGAAGGAAGATGAAGGCCTTCCAGTCATATAATGAGGACAATGAAGTACAATAACCCTCTGAAGGGTTAACTTTGTCTAAAAAAAAAATGGTCCCCAGAGAAAGCACAGGGTGCTTTCTGGAACATCCCCAATAATGTGCACATATGTACATATCACGCCCTCACCTCCCACCTGCCCCCCAGCCTGGCGACAGCTCCAAATAGCAGAGAAACACTGGGCCATACTTGACAGTACTGTAAGAGACAGTGTTCACAGCCAGAACCACAGGAAAGCCTCAATATCTAAAATCTACAAAATGAAACAGCAGTAAGGCTCATGTTCCTTCAATTAAAGACAATATTTCAAGCTTGCCCCACTGCTGGCAATGGGAGGGGTGGGCTGGCAGCATCTACAGTGAGCCAAGCCTGAGATGCTGTTATATGTCAACAACCCATGATCAAAAAACAGGCTGTTTTGTGCCTGTTAAATACAACACGAATGTTAGAATGTTTGTAAGCCAGAGGCCTCCTGCATATCCAATATCCAAGGGATATAGCTTAAGTTTAGTATAGTATATCCATTTTATGAGCTGAGGCAGGCAAATAATACAGTGTCCAAGGAGGGCACCCACCAGTAGCTTTGTTGAGGCAGAAGAGGAGTAGAGTCAGAAATTAGTTTTTCTTCCTTTCTTTGAAGTGCCATGAATGTTGCATGTTTTCTGTTTCATCAACTGTGGGCAAATGGCAGGGAAGGGACATTCCCTCTCAGTTACCTGTAAGAGGAGACAAACCCCAGTGCATTCAGCATTTCATTTTGAAAACTTTGAAATTTAACCACATCAGTCTGGGCTTCCCCCACCCCAAACAACATTAAATTCCCTGGTCCACATCTGGTGGTCTATCTAACAACAACATGATATTAAATTATACCTACCATGAGTTGTAGGCTCTTTGAATGCCAAGGTATTCAGTGGAAATGCTTGGGGGGAGAGGGACGGGAAGGGTAGGCTTCCAGAGAAAGGGTGCTTGAGCCATCACAGAAAAGGAAGCTGAATTTGGCCCCAGGGAACAACTTCTGGGAACCATCTGTTGTTCTCTGCCAATGGTACACTCGGGTGTACCATGGAGAACACGTACCCTTAGCATTTTCTTATGTCACACATCTGACCCTCAACAGTTGGAGACACAATGTTTTGACTACATGACTTCACTTCTGCCCTGCAGAACTCCTGCTGATGAGCAAAAGAATCCACCAGGGTTAGTTGGAACCGGAAGGAGATTTTGTTTGGTGACAGGAAGCTTTGAATCCCCTAGAAGACTAGAAAATGGGCTCAATGGCAGCATAAACTGGAACTGTGCCCAAACTACCCAAGAGAAGGTGTGAGCTCATTGCTGCTAACAGCCTAGATGCTGTGCAGAGGTAGGCACAACTCTCAGGCTGACTCTTTCTTTCTGTAATGCTCTCCGTAGTCACCAGAGTGTCCTCTGCCCGATAACCAAGGCCTCATTTCAGCTGGGTTTGGTGTCTGGCTGGTGTAGCTAACACTACACACTGAGCATGCCTCCATTCACTGGGAAGGCTTTTTGTTTCCATCCTTAGTGAGCAAGACTCATACCATGTCCTCATACAGAGAACCACAAATATGACAAATGTCAATTATTTGCTAACAAATCCACCCAACTTTGTCCAGTTTACTGTTTGTGGCCATGAGCTTTTCGGGAGTCTGGCTCTATTCCTAGCTGTCCCTTTTCCTTGATGGTAACTCAAGAATGAAGCATGAAGCCTACTTGTGACCATGAGTCATGCAGACACATCACTGGGGGATTTCCTGGAAAAGTTTCATAATTATGAGAAAGAGACATAAAGACACAATAACCCCATTGTTTTGCCTCTGGATGGTGATATTGGGGACTTGAAGTCTGGAGCTGGGCAGCTAGTGACTGGCTAGAACACAATGGCAGAGCAGAAAGATGAAATTGATCTGGATTTTTTTTTTTTTGACACAGGGTCTCTCTACATAGCCCTGGCTATCCTAGAACCTCCTATGTAGACTAGGCTAGCCTCAAACCCACAGAAAACTAACCTGCCTCTGCCTCTGTCTGGATATTGGATAACATTACTTGGCCACTCAATCAGCCACCTTGTATCCATCCTACCTAGGCATATTTATGTGAACTAATGCATTTCTGGATTCAAGTTTTCTGTCATGGTCTTGCTCGCTCTGGGTCCAGTACTGCGAAGACAGATGTGTTAGGAACAGAAAGCAGGGCATCTTCTTGGGCCAGAGGAGACTGGTCTTCATTCTAAGTGAGAATAAAATGCAGAATGCCCCTCTGAATGCCTTTCCTCTAAGAAGTCCACTTGGCCCTGTTCTCCCTCACTGGTCTGCGCCAGTGAGATGGCTCACCAGATAAAAGCACTTTCTGACAACCCAAGTCCCATTTCCAGGACCCCTTGCCACACACACACACACACACACACACACACACACACACACAGGTGAGAACTGACTCTTGCAAGTTGTCCTCTGACCTCCACATCAAAATCCATGGTGTATGTGTGTGTGTGTGTGTGTGTGTGTGTGTGTGTGTGTGTGCGCGCGCGCGCGCGCGCACGCCAGCGTATGCACACATGCTCGAGTGCAGTAAATAAATATATTTTCTTCAAAGACTCAGTTCAGTCAGTGCCTTAAGACTTTACATTCCCAATCCTGGGCCTCAAGGATAGAAAACAGGGGTGACAGGCCTGGAGTGTAGCTCAGTGGTAGACACTTGTTTAGCAGGCATGAAGCCTTGGGCTGGATGCGTAGCACCCCCACGCTCTCACAGAATACAGTGGTGCCTATTCATTCCAGGACATTTTGGCTGTGGCAGAGTACCCGCCTGACCCGCTGAGTTGCTTCAGATGTCTGGTGCAGAAGCTGCCCTGAGGCATCTCTGCTCTTGTTCTAAAGCCACCAAGTTCTTAGGAACCAGAGATTTCAAAACGCTGCTGCAGGAGTGGAGCTGGAGCCAGTCCTGGCCATAGCCTGTCCCAGATGGAAGCGCAGGGCCCAGAAGAAAACCTCCATTGGAACTATGTGAAGATCCAGTCCTAAGACACCGCCTCTTCTCTGAGTATCACTTCAGTTCATTTATACTGAAGAGATTTTTTTTGTTTTGTTTTTGTTTGGTTTTGGTTTTTTCTAGACAGGGTTTCTCTGTGACTTTGGAGGCTGCGCTCTCTAGGCTGGCCTTCAACTCAGAGATCCGCCTGCCTCTGCCTCCCGAGTGCTGGGATTAAGGTGTGTGCCACCAAAGCCCAGCCTGAAGAGATTTTTTTTTAGATATAAAATCCATCCTGTTTCTTCTCGCTGGTCTTTCCAATAAAATGCTGGTATAGAACAAGCTGTTTGGCCAGGTAGTGGTGGTGGCTGTGGGTGCAGGCCTTTAATCCCAGCACTCAGGAGGCAGAAGCAGGTGAATCTCTGAGTTCGAGGCCAGCCTGGTCTACAGGGTGAGTTCCAGGACAGCCAGGGCTATACAGAGAAAAACCTGTCTCAAAAAAAAAAAAATCAACAAATAAAACAAGCTGTTTGTATTAAACCCTGCGAAGTTTACAGATGTCCATGGAACTTGTCTTCGTGAACATGAGGCAAGTCTGATGCCTGGGCTGTTGCTTACTAGGAACTTGGAAACAATCACTTGAAATATGTTTTCAAAGTACTTTATTTCCAGGAACCTCAATAATGGGTGTAATGTGACATGCAAGGCAAGGGAAGTAAATATTGAGTGTTCGGAAGAGCATGCTTCATTCCTTCACTACATAGTTCACTTACATACTTTTAAATTTTAAAGATTTCTTTTTTATTTGTGTGTATATGTGAGGGTATGGGTGGGTGGGGTATGGGTGGGTGGATATGGTAGGTGAGGGGGTATGAGTGAATGGGGGTATGTGTTTTTATTGGGGGTATGTGTAGGTGGGGGGTATGTGTGGGGGGTATGTGTGTAATGGGTATATGTGTTGTATGTGTAGGGGGTATGTGTGAATGGGGTATGTTTTTATTGGGGGGTATGTGTAGGTGGGGGTATGTGTGAATGGGGGTATGTGTTTTTATTGGGGGGTATTGTAGGTGGGGGGTATGTGTGAATGGGGGTATGTGTTTTTATTGGGGGGTATGTGTAGGTGGGGGGTATGTGTGAATGGGGGTATGTGTTTTTATTGGGGGGTATGTGTAGGTGGTGGTATGTGTGTGTTGGGGGTACAGGTAGGTGAGTGGTATGGATGGGTAATGGGTGGGTGGAGGTATGGGTGGGGGTTATGTGTGTGTTGGGGGTACGGGTAGGTGAGGGGTGTGGGTGGGGGGTATGTGTGGGTTGGGGGTATGGGTAGGTGAGGGGTGTGGGTATATACATGTGAATGCAGGTATCTGTAGAAACCAAAGCATCAGATCCCACTGGGGCTGGAGTTGAAGGCAGTTGTAAGACACCCAACATGGGTGCTGGGAATTGAACTCTGGTCCTCTGCAAGAGCAATACATTCTTAACCAGGAAGCCTCTTCTCCAGCACTTACTTATGCTTTAACTTGTGGTAAAACATACAAAAATATAACATGTTACTCATTTCTAAGTGTGTAGATAAGTTTGTTTTTAAATCAGGCAATGTAATGAATCGGATATCAAGTTACTCTCATGCAATTTGCTAACACTGAGTGCTCATGAATTTTCAAATTAAAAAAATCCTTGATTATTTTCTGAAGAATCACGAGTTATCAGGCTCAAGACATTATAGTGCTGACCTCTTCCATTTCTAAACACTTTCAAAGAAAATTATCCAAGAACCAAAGAGAGACTATTGAGCCAGATTCATGGCACCAGCCACTTAATTTCTCATTTTTAAACTCCAGCCAATAAAAGATATTAGATAATGCTCCATGAGTCTTGTTGTAGTCTAAAGGAATTATGGATTGGCAATTATAGTTTAAAAGCTTTTACTATAGAAAATTCTCAGTGCATACAAAGTGAACAGAACGGTATAATGAACCACCCTGGCCTGACCCCCAGCTTTAACACTTGCCAATATCCTCCATTCTTGTCTGATCTATATCTACACACTCCCACACACAATTATTATACATTTTCCTGTTCTTTTAGCTAAAATTTCTACTCACGAAGATATATGAATCCTAATGCAAATTTGACAAACGAATACTCCCTTGTAAGCCATACCCCACCGCAATATAGGACGTCTCTCCTGCTTCTTCCTACTTGTTTCTGCCTCATGCAGAGACAGACTCTGTTTTTATTTTTTCACTTTGGTTATCTTTCACTTTTAGAACTTTATGTAAATGGATCATCTATGTATGTTTTTTGAGTCTGCAGATTTAAAATGCAGTGGGAGGTATCCATTGTATGTACATCCTCCAGAATAGCTGAGATTCAAAAGATAAAGCTTCGTTTTGTAAGGATGTGGAGTAACATAAATTATGGTGTGATAATGTATAATGTTGACGGTAAATGTTGGATTGTAAACAGTTTGACCACTTTGGGGGAGTGATTAGATAGCATATTGGTTACTCTTTGTCACTGTGACAAGAACCCCTGGCAAGGAATACTTAACAAAGGAAAGACTTATCTTGTTTATAGCTTCACAGAGTTTGGTTCCTCGTGGCAAGGAAGGCATGGCAGGACAGAGCTGCGCACAGCATGGTGGTCTGTGTGGAGCCGAATGTGGTGCCCTGCTGACTTTCTCCCCACACCCCTTCATTCCATCCAGGCCTCCAGAAGATGGGATGGCACCCGCCACCTACAGAGTGTGTCCTCTTCCATCAGTTAACTCTCTAGAAATGCCCTCACAGACACACCTTGACAAGTGCCTCTGTCTCCTAAATAATTCTAAACCTAGTCAGGTTGATAGTAATGACTAACCATGGAAGACATTGTCTAATAAATTAAACAAACTACACCACCTTAGCAATTCTATTCCTAGGGATTTGTCCAGGACAAACAAAAACATATCCAGAATAAGACTAATACACACACACACACACACACACACACACACACACACACACTGCACCTTTACCCACAAAAGTCAAAAGCTGGAAACAACTTGATATCTAGCAACCAGAGAATGAATAATTGTAGCACCACCAGCCCTCTATTTCCATAAGTTCTACATCCATGGGTTTAATCAGGCAAGGATCAAAAACATTTAGGCTGTAGAGAAGGCTCATCAGTTAAGAGCACTTGCTGCTCTTGCAGGGGACCTGAGTCTGGTTCCCAATATCTTGTGGGATAATCTTTTTGTACACTGTGAAGATGTGTCTCTGCTTAAGGTGCCTTCTGATTGGTTTAGTAAAGAGCTGAGTGACCAATAGCTAAGCAGGAGAGAATAGGCGGGACTTCTGGAGAGAAAGAGAGAGGAACTTGGGAAGAATTAGAGGTATGCTCGGAAGGGAGAAGAGCACTTGCTGCTCTTGCCAAGGACCTGAGTTTGGTTCCCTGTATCTACATCTGGCAGCTCACCACCACCTGTAACTCCAGCTCCAGGGGAATCTAGCACCCTCTTCTGGCTTCTGAGGGCACCTGAATTCACATGCACATATCCAGGCATACACATAATCGAAAAAAAGTTTCGAAATTAGGGAAAATGTATCTACACCGAATATATCCAGACTTTTTTCTTGTCATTATTTTCTAATGATATAATATAGCAACTGCATAGTATTTACAATGTTTTAGGTATTATACATACTGTAGAGATGACTCCAGGTGTATGGGCAGGTGTTAGCGGGTTAGATGCAATTACTATGCCATCTAATAAGGGACTTGAACATGTTTGGGTTTTGGTATTCATGGGTGTGTGTGAGGGTGTAGTACATAATGGAACAAATCTCACAAGGAACAATGGGGATGACTCTATGTTATCCTCTTTCTCTTCTTTCTTCTCCTTCTCTTTGTGACAAGGTCTCTCTCTGTGTAGCCCTGTCTAGCCTGGAACTTGCTATGTAGTCCAGGCTGGCCTCAAACTCACAGAGGTCTTCCTTCCTCTCCTTCCCAAGTGCTAGGATTAAAGGTGTGTACCACACACCACTTCTGATTATATATTCTTACAATGGAGTACTACTTGGCAGCAATAGGGAAAGAATGATTCAATTGTCTTAGTTACAGTTTCTGTTTCTGTGGGGAGACACCATGACCAGGACAAATCTTTTTATTTTATTTTATTTATTTATTATGTATACAATGTTCTACTTGCACATTTGCCTGCACGTCAGAGGAGGGAAGAGGGCACCAGATCTCATTACAGATGGTTGTGAGCCACCATGTGGTTGCTGGGAATTAAACTCATGACCTCTGGAAGAGCAGCCGGTGCTCTTAACCTCTGAGCCATTTTTCCAGCCCCCAACCACAACAAATCTTATAAAGGAAAATATTTAATTGGGGATAGCTTACAGTTCAGAACTTTAGCCCAATTATGGTCATGGTGGGAAGCATGGCATTGTGCAGGCAGACATGGTATTGGAGAAGGAGCTGAGAGTTCTGCATCCTAACCTGCAGGCAACAAGAAGGGAAATAAATGTCTTGAGCTTCTGAGACCCCCACAGGCACACACTTTCTCCTACAAGGCCACGCCTCCTAATAGTGCCACTTCCTGTGGATCAAGTATTCAAACAGAATCGCCTATGGGGGCCATACCTATTCAAACCTCACAAACCCTGTGCCAAGCAAGAGAAGGCATAGTCTTGGCATCAGCAGGAGGAAGTCTGTAGGCTCTGTGAGCTCAGAAGGAGCTTTCTCTTGGCTTCTGCTAAATGATACAGGACAGAGCTTGTGCCACATCATCAGGGTGCTGACAGTGAAGAGCCCACATCTTGTCACCACCACTTATCCACAAGCTGACAGCTTTAATTATGAGAAGGCATCAATGGGCAAGATCTGTGCAGAAGGCGGACAGCAGAGCAACATTCTGGCCACTGTTCTGGGCTTCCCAGAAGCACAGCCTTGCCACAGGCAGGGTGGGCAGAAACCAACTTTTATGAAACATATGATTTTGAGCATGAAACGAGTAGTTATCTTTGATAAGGGGTTGAGAGGGCAAGGGTGAGTGAGAAGGAAGAAAGAGAAAATATCCCATCTGCCAATTACTTCCACATCCTCGTTCCTCATTATAAACTAAAATCAAGGCTCAGGGAGCAAACCTTAAGTGGTTCCAGTGTGTTCTTCACAGAAAAGAGCAATGGTTGTGCACTTCTAGAAGTTGGAGTTCAAGTCACTAAATCTTTGGCCTCTGATGAATGGCAAAGTGGTTACTAAATGGCAGTCATGGGACACAGAAGAAGCACCATGGTTTGAGCATCTCGGACTCTGCTCTGCACACAATCTATTAATCAATCAGCCCTCTAGTCAGCTAATTAGAGTTTTAAGTGGGTGGAGAAGTGACTTGTAAGAAATAGAGCCTATTCCTGGGAGGCTTGTATATCAACCATGCACATGTGATGGTGGTGGCTTAGCTCACGGCTTTCCATTCACAGCCATGTTAGAAACAATGTGTCAGCCTAGGGTTGGGAGCCTGGGGTGCTTGGAAAGGGAGTCTAGGGAAGCCTTAGGCACTGGGAAGCATCGTGGTTTCTAAAGGACCATGTTTACTGTGCAGAGAGTGCCCAACTGTTCTGCCTCTTTAAACTTTTCTAGGGTGTTTGTTGTGGCAACTCACACTGTGATGTCCATTGCTAAATCCTTGCATGGATACTGCCATGGGGAAGGGACCTTCTCCTCCTGAGTAACATGGCAAAGCCTTCTGGGTTGGCCTTGGGCTCACAGAGCCATAGGCTCAACTGAGGAGTCCCTCAATACACAGATTAACCCACCCTCCACAAGGGAACCACTGGCATCCAGTGTGGCTCTGATTCATGGGCTTGAGGAATTAGGTTTTCATGTCAAACCCAGCATGGAACGCTGAGCCAATCACAATGCTGTTCTTACCTTGATCTCAAGAAATTCAGATCCAAACTTAGATGTTCATAGAATTCTGGCTTACATCTCCTTACTACCCCCACCCCCATGTTTTACTAGCCACCCCTGACTTCTCTTTATCTGGCTGTTTGTCTGTTCTTAGTTTGATATTGTGTGTGTTTGAATAAAGACAACGCAAATTCTTTAGGGAATGAGGTGGGGAAAATAAACAAGACCTTTTGCTTGTTCTTTGATAACAGGAGTACACATGTTTTTTTGACAAGGGCAGGGTCTACATGAGTTGTAGAGTGAATCACATGCTTCCTTTCTTTATTGATTTGCATAGGATCTTAGTGTATAGTTCAGGCTTGCCTTGCACTCATGATCCTACTGCTTCAGCTTTCCCTGTCCCTGGATGGAAGGTGAGAGCTGACATGCCTGGCCTGTGCTTTGCTTTCAAACAGGAAAACAGTTCTTAAGTATATTCACTTGCTTCTGGCTTACGTCAAAAGTCAGTCTCTTGCTTGATTTTGCTCTGTTTAGAGTCTTTCTAATCCAGACCAAATTGGTTTATTAGCCTGTTTCATTCTGATTTGTTTCAGATAACTTCCAACTTTATAAAAACTAAAACTAGCAAAAATGAGTCAAAATCAGAAAGATTGCACTTTAGTTCGCCAAAATGTTTTGTCCTAAACCAAGATTAAACCTTTGGGTTATTTTGTAAGTCATGGAGTTTCTGTGTCTGAGAAGTTAGGGCATTGATTCAAAAGGAACTTCCATGAATGTTTGATCGTATATGTCTTTTTCAATATTGCATTTCTTTGTGTGTGTGGCAGGGGAGTATATGGCATGTGTCCACATGCCAGGGTGAGGACAGCTTTTGGTTCTCTCCTTCTGCCATGTGAGTTCTAGATATTGAACTTGGGTCACCAGACTTTGCAGCAAGCACTTTAACCTACTGGTGATCTCCAGCCATCACAAATTCTGATAATTCTGAGTGCTGGAGAACACCTTTAATCCCAGCAGTCACTCAGGAGGCAGAAACAATCTCTGTGAATTTGAGGCCAGCCTGGTCTACACAGTGAGTTCTAGGACAGCCAGGGCTATGTAGAGAAATATATATCTATATTCTTTGTGACCTATCACCCAGCAATGTTAGGTCTTTTGACTGTGTCTAAGGTATTATTTCCAATTCTGACTCTTGCCTCCAATAGCCTATAATATGGCAGGGAAGTGGTCTATGAGGAAGTGAGTGGGAGCGTAAGTGCATGCACTCCAGGAACAATGGAAGGGATGTCATGAAGGCAGACAAGCACTTCAGAAAGGAGGAGACCGTCTGGCTGGGATGCTGAGAGTCATGCCAGCTCTGAGAAGCAGATGCAAAGGTTCTCATTTAATCTTAAATGATCCGCCTCCCCAGGGCTGGGATGCAGCCCCACTGGTAGCCCACTTGCCTAGGATGCATGAAGATCTGATTTTTATGAACCAGGCATGGTGATGCTTGCTTGTAATCCTGGCGTCTAGGAGGTGAAAGCTGGAGGAACAGAGAAACTTAGGGTCAACCTTGGCTAACATAGCGAGTCTAAGGCTAGTTTGGGATGCATGAGACCCTGTCTAAAAACCAAAAATATTTTTTTTCAGATAGCGCTATATCCAGATTAGAGTCTGAGGCAGTTTATAATGAAACCACCATAAGTATTAAGTGACAGCTTATACTCCTACAAGCCAAGAAGGAGCCAGCCTTCAGTTCAGACAACAGTTCTGGAGCTGTTGTGGCCTTGACTTGCCTCCCAAGGCATGTAAATAGCTGGAGTCATGGAGACAAGCACTCAGAAGTCACATAGTATGATGACATTTTAACCTTGTGGCTTTCATTTGGATTGCTCAGATCTACCTCCAAGAGCTCTGACATTTCAATAGTATCATTACACAACAAGCTTCCTTTTATTTTCCCGAATTTTCCCACTGCCTGGTAGCTTTGCTTACACTATGGAATTTGTGTCAGGAATAGCCGCAACGTTGTTTGCCTGACTCTCCGGCGTCTAAAAGGAAGGAAACAATGTTTCTGGTTCTCTTAGGAATTCTTGTTTAGAAGTTGATCCCTTTGCTCCCCTTATTAAGCTGCATTTTATGTTGCCAAAATTCGTGCTATGGTTTTCCTATAAAATAAATTCCTCCATTTACAGAAGAATTTTTTTAAAGAATAGTTTCCTTGACAGAAATTTTATTAATATATATAAATATAATATATTATATATATATATATATATATATATATATATTCTTAAAGACTGGAGAGAAATAAGAAACTTGGGAGTCAGGCTAGGAAGTTTGGTGCCAAGAAACCATTAAGATTTAAAACACTGCCAGCTATATGGCAAGCTATGTATTTACAACTTTTGGATCAAGAACAGCAAGGTAAGGCCACACTTAGGAAGAAAGGAAAGAGATGGCTCTACTCTTGGATAAGAAAGGGACTGTGAAAGAGGATCCCTGAAGCAGAAGACCTCTCCCAGTAGCTCTCAGAACCAGTCCCCTGTCCTGCTGGAGACTAACGTGGAAAGACACGGGACCATCGGGTTCTCTCTCCCTAGCCTAAGGTTTCCTATTGCCATAGGATCAGCACACAAGCCTGGGAGAAGTCCGGGAACAAATGCCCCCAAGACGGCACACCTTCACCCCTCCCTTCCAAGGCCTCAAACTACTTTAGGGAAAAAAAGGGCCTTTTGTGCTGGTAAATGATAAAAGACACATGCGTGAGGGGGGGGGGAGCAGGACGCAGGGGGTGCGTGTTCTCTGCTGGAGGCTCCGCTGGGTGGGCATCGGGAAAAACAAGGGAGAGCGGGAAAGTATTGCAGAGGCAGCTGGGAGGCAGGTGACCCAGGACAGAAAGAGGTATGCCTTGGAGCATTTAGGTTCAAGAAAGGATGAGCTGGGTTAGCCCCTCCCTTCTATCCTCTTACTTTGTGTCCTGGAAATGCATGCACTTCATGAAAACCCCCAGGGTTTCAAACGCTGTGTCATCAGGCCCTCTGTCTGATGGTAGACTGTGCTGGGGTGTGGCCAGCTTCCACCTGGCTGCCAGTTCCAAACCCAGTCACAGTGCTAGGTCTCCCCCATTTATCTCTTCATTTAGATGAAACCACAGAAGGAACAAGTGCATTTGGCTGCAGGTTGGTTTCAACTAATACTCATCAACATTTTCCTGCCAGAGGCACCATAGTCAGTCCCATAGTAATCAGCTATCTGACCTCTCCTTTCACTTTGTAAACTACCACAGAGCACAGTTCTTGGATTTTGGTTTTTTTTTTTTTATTTTAATTTTTTTAAAGAGAGAGGGTTTTACTATGTAGGAAGCCCCAGTATTCTGCAATATTTGTGCCTTAATGTCCCCTATCCTGGGATTACATGTGTGTGTCATCACGTGGTTCCAGTCCCTTTAAGTTAATGCTAACTCTTTAGCATATAAAACATATAAATCAGCTTCTTCCCCAGGAGTCCTGCTAACTGAGGTGGCTGGTGATCTGTTCTTTTAATGGTGGGTGTTTATTCACTAAGTGGAGAGTAGTGGTCCACTGAAACACTGAGCAACAGAATCAGAGAATGCAAATACGGGCACACACCCAGGACTCTCTCAGGGCTCAATCCTAAGCCCCTGCTCTGCTGGCACAGTGTTTGCTTTTCCACACACCAGCTTTGCTGCCTCCAAACATGACCCTGCAGAAGACTCCTCCTTCACTACTATACACATCTGGAACACTGTCGGGCCCAGACGACCTGTTTGAATGTACCTGAAAAGGGGAGTGAGGATTCTGGAGGACTCTCAGTGAATACCGCAGCAGCTTCGCATTTATTACCCACAGCCCTTATATACCCCCAAGCAAAAGGGGAGAGCAAAAGACCTCCTCACCATGAGACAGGAACAAAAAAACCTAATTACCTCATTAATTCTCAAAACAACTAGTAACCACACCTTTGGCTAAACATCCTGTTATCTGGTCTTAAAGATTCTTGACCTTGGATTCCTAGGGTAGAGTTGGATAATTTTCCATAGGATTCTGGCCTCAGCAAGAATACAAGATGGGAAAAGATATTCACCAACCCCACATCCAACAGAGGGCTGATCTCCAAAATTTACAAAGAACTCAAGAAGCTAGTCTCCAAAACACCAAGTAATCTAATTAAGGGGTACAGAACTAAATAGACAATTCTCAGTAGAGGAATCTAAAATGGCTGAAAGACACATAAAGTGTTCAATATTCTTAGCCATCAGGGAAATGCAAATCAAAACAACTCTGAGATACCATCATACACCTGTCAGAATGGCTAAAATCAATAACACCAATGACAGTTTATGCTGGAGAGGATGTGGAGAAAGGGGAACACTCCTCCACTGCTGGTGGTAGTGCCAAGTAGTACAGCCACTTTGGAAATCAGTATGGCAGTTCCTCAGGAAAATGGGAATCAGTCTACCATGAGATCCAGCAATTCCACTGTTAGGCATATACCCGAAAGAAGCACATTCATACAACAAGGACATCTGTTCAACAATGTTCATTGCAGCATTATCTGTAATAGCCAGAACCTGGAAGCAACCTAGATGCCCCTCAATTGAAGAATGGATAGAGGAAATGTGGTACATTTACACAATGTACCACTCAGCAGAAAAAAATAATCTTGAAATTTGCAGGCAAATTGATAGAACTCGAAGAAACCATTCTGAGTGAGGTAACCCAGTCATTAAAAAGACAAACATGATATGTACTCATTCATATGTGGATTTTAGACATAGAGTAAAGGATTACCAGCCTACAATCCACACTGGCAGAGAAGGTAGGAAACAAGGAGGACCCTAAGAGATGGTCTCCTGGAGAAGGGGAAAGGGACAAGATCTCCTGGGCAAATTGAGAACATGGGGGGTAGGGGAGAGGGAACTAGGAGAATGAGAAGGGGAGAATAGGAGGGGTGAGGAGGACATGTCAGGGCAGGGAGGTTGAGTTGGGGGAAGAACAGAAGAGAGCAAGTGATGGGAAATGTACTTCTGTGTATGTTTATCTTATTGATTGTTAAATAAAGTTCTGTTTGGCCAATGAGACAGCAAGTTAGACAGGACTAGGAGTCCAAGAGGATTCTGGGAAATGTAGTAGAGAAGTGGTGATCCAGGCTGGAAATGACATAGCAAGGAGACTCATATTTAGCAAGGAGAAACAGGAAGTGGCCCCCTTTCCCCTCCACTCTTCCTCCAGTGGCGCAATGTGATCCACTGGCAAGGAGGGAGGCCAATAAGGTGTCCGATAAGATAAGTCTTATAAAATATATAGATTTATGATAATTAAGACTGAGCTAACAGATGAGGAATCCTAGTCATTGGCCAAGCAGCATTGTACCTAATACAAGTCTCTCTGTCCATTAATTGGGGCCCTAACTCAGGCAGGCAGTTGGCATAGAGTGCACACATGGTGGTAGGGCTCAGGCGGCTTTGGCGGAAAGATTTATCATAACAAGCAAGATAAGAGATACTATAATAGAGGGAGACATTATAGGTTTAAAGAGAAATCAGGCACTAGGGAAATGTCTGGAAAGCTACAAAGATGACACCAACTAACCATCTAAGCAACAGAGGAGAGGCTACCTTAAATGCCCTCCCCTGATAATGAGATTGATGACTGACTTATATGCCATCCTGGAGCCTTCATCCAGCAGCTGGTGGAAGTAGAAGCAGACAGCCACAGCTAAACCTTGAACTGAACTGAGATCCAGTTGCAGAGAAGGAGGACTGATGAGCAAAGGGGTCCATACCAGGCTGGTGAAACCCACAGAAACAGCTGACCTGAACAAGGGAGAGCTCTTGGTTCCCAGACTGATAGCTGGGAAACCAGCATGGGACTGACCCAGACCTCCTGAATGTGAGTGTCAGTGAGGAGCCCTCAGAAATCTATGAATCCCCTTATAGTGGATCAATACTTATCCCTAGCATAGGAATGGACTTTGGGATCCCATCCCACATGGAGGGATACTCCTTGAGCCTGGACACAAGGGGGAGGGCCTAGGCCCTATCCCAAAGGATACAACAGACTCTGAAGACCCCCTATGGAAGGCCTCACCCTCCCTGGGGAGCAGAATGGGTATGGGAAAGGTAGGGCGTTAGTTGGGGGGGGGGCAAAGAAGGAGGGGAGGGAGAGGGACCTGGGATTGATATGTAAAAAAATCTTCTTTCTAATTAAAAAAAAAAAGAAAAAAAAGAATACAAGATGGATGAACTTTTGCATTGCCTAGCCCTGTCACACTTGATTTTTTTCTGTAACTCATTATATAACCCTTGCCACCCTCAGACTTGCAGCAATCTTCCTGCCTCAGTCTCCCCAGGGTGTGTACTACTATAACCCACTTTTAGATACTATTCCTGAAAGAGGCCCTGTTGGCTCAGGATGAAGAGGGCCCCCCTGCTCTGTCCCAACCCTTTGATAGTACTCAGGAAGGGCTGCCAAGGGGGAAATCATCCCAGGCTGCAGTATGACTCCTCCAGTCCATGACATAAAAAACATCCCCCAGGCCCTGTCAGTCAGATTTGTACCTGTGACAACTGTAACAAAATCCCAGAGACAATCAACATAGAGGAGATGTTTATTTCAGTTCAGGATTCCTGATTTCAGTCTGTGGATACTTGACTGTATCACTTCCGGCCTGTAGATGCACAACGCATCACAGAGGGAGCACACAGCAGAGCAGGATTGTCACCTCACAGTCCTTGGTTTAAAAAAAGAAGAAGGTGGCTGGCTCCAGGGTCCCAATATTCCTTTTAAGAATGTTTTCTACTTGATGGGGGAAGTACTTCTGTGTGTTTGTCTTATTGGATGATACTGTTTGGCCAATGAGGCAGCAAGTTAGGTGGGACTAGGAGTCAAGGAGGATTCTGGGAAATGTAGTAAAGAAGTTGTTGTGATCCAGGCAGGAAGTGACATAGCAGGGAGACTCATATATAAGCAAGGGCAAGAAGGAAGTTGTGTCTCTTCTCTCTTCCTCCTGGTCTCTGCTTTGGAGTTGCCATGTGATCTGCTGGCAAGAGAGGGTGCCAGCAGAAGGCATCCTCTATAAGATAAGTCTTATAAAATATATAGATTTATGATAATTAAGACTGAGCTAGCAGATGAGAAGTCCTAGTCATTGGCCAAGCAGCATTTGTACCTAATATAAGTCTCTGTCTGTTACTTAGGATCTTAATGTGGTGGCAGGTGGAACTGGGCGGCCTGGCAGAAAGTGCCCACGTGGTGGCAGGGCTTGGGTGGCTGCGGCAGAAAGACTTATCGTAACAGCTAATGACTCAACTTTCTTCTATAGGCCCCATAACCAAAGGCTCCAGCACTCACAGGACACTATGGGGACCGAGCTCTAAACATGTAGGCCTTTAGGGAACCCTCTGGAGCCAAGTCTTGAACTGTCAGTCTTCCTGCTTGGTGTGTGTGATCAGGATGCCTCCCCAGCTGTCTGAGCAGAATCTAAAAGTGACTCAAGTCAGCTCACTCTAGGTCACACGGAGTCTCTGTCTTGGTCTCCAGTCCACCTCCTTTGGGACAGTGCAATTAAACAATGGGAACCTTCACAGAGGCTGTCACCTGAGATCTTGTTAACATTCCAGACCCACTGAAGCCCAGACTGGGGGTCCTGGTCCAGGCTCGGGCATTTCAGTGAAATCTCCAGGTAAAATACTGATTTGTTTATTTATTTTTGCGTGTATGTATGTTTGCCTGAGTGTTTATAAGTGTGATGCCCCAGGAAGTCAAAGACCTCAGAACTGTGGAACGAGAGTTAGAGATGGTTGTGAGCCCCACATGGTGTTGGGAATGCAACTGGATCCTCAGCAAGAGTCATAAGCAGTCCTCACCACTGAGCCATCACTCCAGGCCCTCTCCAGTAATTCTGACACAGTTTGACCTCGGGAGATAGTAAATGGCACATTAGCTGACTCTCTCCTGAAAGCCCCTCCTGGCGGAATCAGAGTCTGTGCTGCCATCTTTAGAAGCCTTGGACACATTGTGGCTAAGCCTGATAAAGACAAGTGTTCTATTAGCTTCTAGACCTTCCGTTTGCATCTTTATGTGGAGGAGGGTGCTGGGTGGGGAGTGAAGACCATTTACATCTTAATGTGTGTGCTTTTTTGGGGGTAAAGACCATGCACATCTCTATGTGTGTTTGGGGGAGTGAAGACCATTCACATTTTTATGGGAATTGGGAGTGAAGACAGGGTCTGGCTGTGTAGCCAGGCTCTAATCTCAAGCCTGCAATGCCCCTGCCTCCTACACATGTGCCACCGCCCCAGGCTTCTATTCATTTCTATAACCTGGAGTTTCTCTTTGTCAAAATTACCTTAGGGCTTGAATTTCTGAGACCCATTTATTGAAGTTTTGACCCCCCCCATCCACACTTTGGGGAACACACTTTCCAACAGGGCAGACACTGGTTAAATGAGCACATAAAGTTTAATACAAATTATTTTAAAAATTAAAAAAGACCTCTGTAGTCTTACTTGAGTAAGGGATTATGTATTTTTTTCCTCAAAGAATACAAACAAAAGTTAACATCTAGCTGTTAGCATCCAAAATAAGATTTGCAACAAAATGATGATAACAAGCCTTTAAAAAATAGGTGTGGTGACTCAAGCCTGTAATCCTAGTTACTGGGAAACTGAGGCAGAGAGACTGAAAGTTCAAGGACTGATCAGGCTATAGAGCAAGTTCAATGGCAGCCTAGGCCACCTAGGCGAACCTCTGTTTGAGAAAGTGGGCACAGGTCTGGGGGTGTAGCTCAATGCTACAATGCTTGCCTAGCATCCGTGAAGCCCTAAATTGAATCTCCTGTGTGTCAAAACCAAACAGCACCAACAGAACAAAAGCAAACACAATGTGTGGTAACTACTTAGTCATGAACATCTTAAAGCATTCATTATGAACTTCCACATAATGCAAATTACAGGTAGCCTGGAATGGGGATCTAAAAACAAATCTCACCTGTCTAACGCCAAGGAAATGGGCAGATGAAAGACCCTGCCATCACTCAGTTCTCACCAACATTCTAAGATCTGCCGGGGACCAGGTTGTGGTGGGAACTGCTGAGGAGGTCAGAACAAGGCAGCCACGAGTGGCTAGATGAGGGGAGAGAGGATCTGAACTGTACCCTTCTGTCCCTAACATGCAGGAGCAAAGTGCCTTGGCAGCCAAGGCTGTGGCCGGGAGCATGGCTTGGGAGCCAGAAGGACACTGAGGCGGGATTTAGATGTACCTGGGATAACGGAGAGAAGTCAGGGTGTCAGATCCATAAGGAAGGCCACTGGGCTCCCAGACCGACTCAGAAAGACCACCCCAGGCTTTTACAGATGGCTAAGGCCAGAATAGCAAAACAGCCTGGCCACAGCTTAGGAGTCATCAGCAGGAAGCAAGGAGGCCCTTCCCAACTCCCACCATACAGCCTGTAACGTCCCTACCCCAACACATTACCTACCTTCCAAGAGAGTACCAGAAGAGGTAGGGAGGGACTTCACCATAGAGACCAAAGCAACTGTAAAGATGGAGCATTCCCACCCTCTGGCAGTGTTTTGCAGATTGGCCACAGTCTGCCTTTTCTTTACCACTACCCAGAGAGCAGGGGGGCACAAGGACCAAGACACACATGTTCTCTGCACATGTGTGTGTAGGAAGTCAGAAGTCCATTCTTGCCTTTCAGCCCACTGCTCAGCTGGGCTGAAAGCAGCACAGCCTCCTGACTATTCCCCATAAACTATGTATTGTGCCTTTCTGGGCTAAGCCAATGCGGGGATCCCCAGGCATGGCCTTCTTGAGAGCTCTTTAGGATCAGGGGAGACGCCACAACTCTCCTCCCTGAGGTTAATCACATGATAAAAGGAGCCCAGTTGGGGGGGTTGGTCCTCTGTACCCCTCCCCTGGATGGGGGGAGCACCTAAGTAGAGGGTCCCTAGCATGTGTACAGGGGGCCCCATGGGAAGACAATTCTGCCCACTTTCCACTTGCCTTTCAGCTCTCTTTGTGAGACCCATTCCAGTTTGATCTAGTCTCTTCTAAAACTCAAAAGTAAAAACTGACATTACAATCTTGCACAACCTTTCCCACTATCTGGTGTTATTCTGGTTCTCTGCATCCCCCTCACGACAAATCCCAATGTCTGTCTATTGATCCCCTGGAAAAAAAAAAAAAAAAAAAACCAAACCTCTCACAGCCTAGAAAATCACCTCTTATCCAAAATAAGATTGACCGGGATGTTTTTGTAAATTCAGCATTTTTGGCAAATGTTCCAACTTGGGAGCTAGGGCAGAATTCTCTGCCTGGAGGCTGTGGACATCAGGACTGGCCATATTTAAGGCTCCAGGCTAAATTTAGCCCTCCCAGCTGGTTCTTATTCCAGCAACTGAGTGTGGGCTTGCCCAGCTGTATTTTAAGCTGAGCCCCAAATTTCCCTCTGTTTGATTTTGTTATGTTCTGCAGGATTTTGCTTCAGCTACCAAAAATATCAGGAGGTTTCTGATGGTGTTTTAACAAAGTAAATTCAACTGAAGTGAACAGGAACTAACTGTTTAGCAGTAACATGACAATCTATGTCTTGAAGATACCTGTCCAGCCAGGAAGACCATTGTGTGATTGCTATAGGTTAATTGTCTGAGCTTATGGGGGGATATGGCCTTGATTGCTAACTACTACATGTTCAGAAAGTTTACTGTTTAAAAGCTCTTCCAACGGTTTTGAAACCCTGGGCTTAAGGACAACATCCTTAAAACAGTATACATCATATGCTGCCGTCGTCTGCATAGGGAAACAGGGAGTTTGTATTTACATATGCAGAGGGTGTTTCTGGAACTCTTCTTGGGACTTGGCAGTGCTGCCTGTCTCTGGAGAGAAAACTGAAAGACCGAAGCCAGAGGGTCAGCTTGGAATCGTTCCCCATGACTGTGTATTTATTTCTGGTTTTGATGCTTTAAAAACATATTGCTTGAGTCACGCATCTGTACATGGATATGTAAAACAGTGGCTCCCTTATTCCATTATTGTCCCAGGAATAACAAAGCAGCACCTCCCAGTAACTCTGGGAATGGGCAAGATCTGCACCACACGGGCAAGCATGCATGTAAGTTCTCACATGTATACACACTGACGCACAGAATTGCATATTGGAGGCTTTAAAAATACTGAATGAAGAAGTTGGAAGTATACATTGCCAAGTTTGTGTGCTAGTGTCTGTGCTTGTATAGTATACGCATGTGTATGTTATGTGTGTGTTGGTATGCTTGCATGTTTGTGGAGCCCAGAGAATAATGACAATGGGTGTCTTCTATCCTTCTCTACCTTAAATTTTGCAACATGGTCTCACTAAACCTGGAGCTCACTGACTTGCTTAGACTGCCTGGCCAGCGAGCCCTTTGGATCTCCTTGCCTCTTGGAGCTAGTATTACAGATGCATGCCTCTGGCTTTTACGTAGAGTTAAGGATCCAAATTCTAGCCCTCAGTCTTGGATAGCCAGTACTTAACCCACTGAGCCATCTCCCATCCTCTACTGACCTTAATCTTCACGGGGGAATTGTGGGTAAGTGCTGGTTTCTTGTCTATTTCTCTGTATAAAATATCTCAACCCAAAGCTTTCTCTTAGAAATAGTTCTTGATCCTGTTTTCAAAAAGCAGTGTCTACAGCAGCAAGTCCCCACAGCAGCGGGTCCCCCAGTGTTAATATTGGCCTCTTATTTCTTGTAGTTTTCTGAATTTCTTCTAATTTTCACTTGTTTGACGTCACTCAGGGATGACTCATATTTGCTAATGTCTTACCTAAGATCAGCTCATTTCAGTTTAACAGATGCTTATTGAGCAAGAACTATGGGCTCACTGTGGGCTTGGTGCAGAGGGTTATCAAGATGGAAAAGACACGATGTAGCTCAATTCGTGTGGGAATAATGAGCCTTTCTCTAGGACTTCTATGAAGCAGGAAACATTTTTACATTGATGTTAAGCTTTAAATAAAATACTTCTCGCTCGTCAGCTACATGCATGGCTTCCAACCTCCTGAAGCCTTCCCACGGAATTATTATTTTAAGTAGCGCCTCTGCTGGATGAGACAACCTTCAAAGGCAATTGCAATGGTTCTTCCTTACTGGAGGAGCCTTAAAAGACTGAAGAGAGGGGCTGCAGACATGGCTCTTTGGTTAGGAAAACTGGCTGCTCTTGCAGAGGACTCACGTTTGGTTACCAGTGCTTGCATTGTGTTTCAGCATCCTTCATTCCAGTTCAAGGAGATCCAACGCCTTCTTCTGGTCTCTGCAGGCACTGCAGATACCTGATACACATACAGACATACATACAGGCAAGACAACCAAACATAAAAATAAGTAAATCTTGATGCAATAAAAGACAAAGACTGAAGAAGCTGCATGATCAAGAAACAGCTATCAATTAATCCTGAAAATGATAATTATGTTTCTTAGCAAAGGAATCCTATGAGCGTCTACTTATTTTAGCATTTTAAACTTCTCCACTAGTGAGCTCAGAGTCAGTATACTTAGTGTGTCAAGAACACACTCTTTAAGTTGCATCTGCAACAGAACTAAACAGAATATTTGACAGACACTGTAGCTGAAGTAGAGGACAAAATGGGTTTGCGGGACAGGTACCAAAGGTCTCAGTATTGGGGGACAGGGATGACAAGAGCCTGGGGAAATAGCAGAAGGCATCTGGAAGAGGGGAAGAGACTCTGGGCCTGCAAAGTGAGTGGGTTTTGGGCCCTGCAGCATGGCAGCATCGGGCCAGGCTACCCTGACAAACATTTTTAAAACTCTTGTCACAGGGACTCTTGGCCTCCAGAACCCTCCTTTCTTCAAGCCACCAGCAAGCCTTCTATCTTATTTGTTTTCCAGCTGGAATCAGAGCACCTTCTCTCAGTAGAGCAATCGCTTCCTTGCCAGTCAGCTCAGAAGGAGCATGCACCTTCTCACCCATCAGGTCCTCAGTGCAGGGCACAGCCCCCGCCTCACCTACAGACACTTCTCCACACGACCAGTTTCTCTTGCATATCCTCTGACGCTCTTGCCCTTCAAGAGTGACCCTGCCTCGCTCTTGTCAGGAGAGGGCCATCTGTGGTGTTTCACTCCCTCAGCTTCCCTTCTCTCTCTTAGGATGTGTCATTCCATCCACTTTTCTTTGTGGCAGACAGACTCTAAAATAGCTCCAAACCGCTGGGCTTCCTGTGTTTCATTTGCACCTTTGTGGAAATTCTTCTTCTGTGTGTGCACGCTCATGCCTGCAAATACGGAGGAAGGGAGTGCTGTGTCCTGTGTTGATTGTGTCTTTACTAGAAAATGGCAAAGGCAATGTCTGCTCTAGTTTGGGTCTTACCTGTCCACTCCAGTTTCCTTTCTGTTGCTGTGATTAAAAAAAAAAAAAAAAAAAATCTGGACCACAAGCAACTCGGAGAGGAAAGGGTTTATTTGGCTTACACTCCCAGGTCACAGTCCATCGCTGAGGAAATTTGGGATGAGAGCTTGAAGAAGAAACCATAGAAGAACACTACTTGTTGGTTCGATTACAAGTTCATGCTTAACAAGCTTTCTTGCTCATCCAGGATCACCTGACAGGGACTGGTGCCACCCACAGTGAGATAGACCTTCCTATGTCAATTAATAATCAAGATTTCCCCACCTCCGTGTCCTTAGGCCAATCTGTTCCGGGCAATCCCTCAAATGATTCTCTTCTGAGAGGACCCTAGGCTGAGTCAAGGTGACAAGGAAAGCTAATTAGAACAGTGTGCCCATGTGTTGAAGGCTTTGAACTCACTCTGTGCTGTTAGAAGATGGGATTCTTAAAGGGTGGCAGGTAAACAATGGCACTGGAGTCATGCCATTGAAAGGGACTGAAGGCCCTGGTCTCCTCCACTCTGCATTCTAGTCATGAGCTGAGTGGCTTTTTACTCCACACACACTCACCACAAACCCAAAAGCAACAGGGCCAACCAGCCACAAGCTGAAACCTACAAAACCATGAGCCCAAACGATTACAAACCTTTTCTTTCTTTTTTTTTTTTTTTTCTTCATTAGTTCAAGTTAGGGAACAAGCTTGTTTCACATGTTAGTCCCTTCTCCCTCTCCCTCCCCTCACCCCCATCCCTCCTCCCCCACCACCAACCCACCCCCCACCTCATCCACCCACCACAAATCTTTTCTTTTTATAAGTTGGTATTTCTTAGACACTTGTTTCAGTAATAGAAAGTTAAGATAATGTTACTCCTTGGATCTTATTACAAAAGAGTGTGACTTTCTCACTCATCAATTCTGTCCTTGGCTGCCTTTGATGAAATAAACATATGGGAAGACCAGATAGCAAGGAATTCAGAGCAGGGCAGCTAACTGCAGCAAGGGTTTTAATATCCCTTAGTTTAATAACCCAGAGATCAGCTCCTGCTGAGAAGGTGTGTGAGCTCAGCAGGGGGTCCTTCCTTGCCTGTTCCTCAGATGAGGACTCCACAGATGAGCCTTGTTCAGAGACCCCCTAATTGTGCCCCCCCTTGTGACACACAGCAAGGCGCTGCTCTGCTGTGCCCTGATTCCCAAACCACAGGGACAGTAATAAATGCTTGTTGTCTTCAGTTTCCAAGTTTGTCACGAGTTTGTTACATGGCAGTAGATAACTAATGAATCCCTCTTTGTTTCATTTCTCAAAAATCACAAATATCTCTTCAACTCCTTTCCAGCTCCTGAGCCAATCCACACTTGTCTCTCTTTTGGGTTACTACCCTCTTTGCCATGCTGGACCTGTATCCCTGTGATGGAGAGTGGTAAGGACCATCCCACTGCTATTTATGGCCACCGAGTTGTGATCTTTGCATTCATCCTCCTTGGACCAACCACCTTCTTCCTCTCTTGGGCCACCAGTTCACACCTTTTCCTTCCCTTCTCAAATCCCCAACCCCTCTCCCCGACCTGTCATTCAGCTGATGAAATTTCTTTGTATTTCCCAAGGTGGGGGTGAATAATCAGCAGAAACAGGAGCCCTTATACCCACCCTCTTCCTGCCAACTAATCTGTACCTGCATCTGGTGCACACCCCTCCCAACCCTACCCTACCAACACTGCCCAGACACATCTCTCTCTCTCTCTCTTTTGTTTTTTTGTTTTTTGTTTTTTGTTTTTTGTTTTGTTTTTTCAAGACAGGGTTTCTCTGTGGCTTTGGAGGTTGTCCTGGAACTAGCCCTCATAGACCAGGCTGGTCTCGAACTCACAGAGATCCGCCTTCCTCTGCCTCCCGAGTGCTGGGATTAAAGGCATGCACCATCACCGCCCCGCCAGACACATCTCTCTTAACTAGTGTTGGAGCCTCATTGAAGGCCACTCCACCTGTACAATAGACTCTGTTTCCTTTCAGAGACCCAAGTCCACGGCACCAGTACATTCTAAGTGTCCTGAAACTTGAGTTTGTCTCTCTATTGATACAGACCAGGATCCAAGGAAAGGGAGGGAAGGAGAGAGGCAGGGAGGGAGGGACGCAGTTCTCTGTTTGACTCCTTCCTCTCTTGCTTGGTGCCACTCAATGTCCCTGGTCTCCTTTGCAGCAAGAGAGGATGGCTCCCAAGCTATGTGCGCATACTCCAACCACTACTCAACATTTGCACTTAGATTCTACATTTCAAAATCATCATGACTAAAGCTGAACTGCTCTCTATGCAGTGCTGCTTCTCTTGAGGTCCCTGCCCCTCACAGCTGCATCTTCCCAGTTGCTAATCTCAATATCATGAATTTACCCTGGGTCCTTTGTCTAACATGCCACAATACATCCATGAACTCATCACGTTGGCTTTATACCTGCAAAATAAACTAAGAGTATATCCTTGTCTTAGTTAGGGTTTCTATTGCTGTGAAAAGACACCATGACCACAGCAACTCTTATAAAGGAAACGTTTAAGCCGGGCGGTGGTGGCGCACGCCTTTAATCCCAGCACTTGGGAGGCAGAGGCAGGCGGATCTCTGTGAGTTCAAGACCAGCCTGGTCTACAAGAGCTAGTTCCAGGACAGCCTCCAAAGCCACAGGGAAACCCTGTCTCGAAAAAAAAAAAAAAAAAAAAAAAAAAAGAAAGAAAAAGAAAACATTTAATTGAGGTGGCCACTTACAGTTTCAGAAGTTTAATCTATTATCATCATGGTGGGACATGGCAGCATACAGGCAGACATGGTGCTGGAGAAGGAGCTGAGAGTCCTCCATCTGGCAGGCAACAGGAAGTGGTCTATGGCACTGGGAGGTATCTTGAGCATATATGAGACCTCAAAGCCCACCTCCAAATAACACACTTCTTCCAACAAGGCCACACCTCCTAACAGTGCCATTCCCTGTGGGTACCATTTTCTCTTAAACCACCACAATCCTCTCCTCTACTGCCACTATGCCAGCCCAGGCCACCTGGCACCTATCACTTCAGTAATTCTCCTTCTATTCTCCTAGCTCTTGCCTTGGCCCTTCATCAGTCTGCTCTCAACACAGACACCAGATTGGTCAGTTTAAAGAATAAATTACATTACTCCCCTAATCAAACTTTAGTAGCTTCCCATCCATACCACTTGCATTGAAAGCCAGTCTGCAGTAGCCTGTGACAAGCTTTGCATGATCTGTCCATTGCCCCATCATTACCCCCTGAACTCCCCCACCACTGACCCCCTTGCTCATCCTGTTGCAGCCGCAACTGTTTCCTTGTCTTTCCTCTACACCCACCGATACTTCTGCTTCAATCCTGCCCCAACATCCCAGACAGCCTGCCCCTTCCCAAGGCCGTATGTCCAAGTGCAAGTTCTCAGCAAGGCTGACCTGCTGATAAGAAGGTCATGCTGTTGAGAATGGCCACCCAGGCTTCTGGAAAAAATGCAAGTGTTAGCCCCTGTCATAGGCAAGGAAACTGAAGTTTGATATGGTCCAGTCAGATCCCAGAGCTGTGAAGTCCCAGTCAGCTTAGGTTGAGCTTCGACTCCGGTAACAGTTCTCAGTTCTTCACACACCTTCAAGGGACTCGGCACAGACACAGACACAGGACAGAAATGCTAGGAATCGGTGGACTAGGCTCTTAGGTGGAGAACCCGCAGCTGCAGCCCCTCCCCCCCTCCAGAAGCTCATTGTGTTTATCGTAGAGAATTGAGCAAGGAGGTGAGGTGATTACAAACAGACAAAGAAGCAGGGTTTATGGGACACAGCTGGATCAAGGAGGCAGGTTTAGCAATCTCTGTAGGAGCAGGCCCTGTAGAGGATCAGTCTTCAGGAAATAAAGTGTGGACATTTTCTGCACACACTACCAACATTCGCACTCAGACCCTCAAGGAAGTATTTGCCAGCCGTCCCCCCCACCCCCATCCCCAGCCTCACAGGCCGGGGGCTTTGCCATTTCTGCATGCGTCAGGGAGTATGGTATCCTTACTGTGGTCATGCCCATGACACCACCACACAGGGCTTCCTCTGCTGCCTACACAAAAAGCCTGGAAACAGGTGGCTATTATAAAGGTTTAGTTCTTACTTATGCTAATGGTGCTTCTACCATGAACCAGCCCTGGCTCTGTGCCAGCTGTCCTTTTGCCAGGACCCAAACTGAAGCTGTAAGAGCTGCTGAATCTGACAGGTCACTGGTTATCAGAGAACCCAGAAAAGAAGCAACGGTGTCTCTCAAAAACTTCTACTTGGTAGAGTCAAGTATGGCTTCTCTCATTTTATTAGCCAAAGTAGATCATGTGACCAACCTGGTATTAATGAACAGCAAAAAATAATGGTCTCTTAAGGGGATAGTAAATATTTAACTATAACATACCCCACTGACAGCTCTGACCTGGGATTTTAACCCTATCTGTCTTTGGATCTTAAAATCTTAGCTATGCATATGCATTTTTTAGCCCTACCATCAGGAATTCACACACTGCTAAGCAACTTCTCTTTTTCATTCTGTCTATATTGGTTTTCTTGCTTCATGGTTCTCTTGGTTCATTTAGGCTTAGTGTTGCTTCCAGGTTACAGAGGTTCATATAAATCAGTGCTTCTCAACCTTTCTAATACTGAGACCCCTTAATCTGGTTCCTCATGTTGTGGTGACCCCCAAACAAATAATTATTTTTGTTGCTACTTCCTGACTGTAACTGTGCTACTGTTGTGATCAAAATGTAAGTATTTTTGGAGCTAGGGGCCTGCGAAAGGGGTGGAGACCTACAAGTTGAGAACCACCGATATGGAACAGTCCCATTTTGCCTGATGAGGTTCAACAGGGCTCTCACCCTCACCATGCTCTTCAGCACTCTGGCATTGAGCTTATGTGTGACAATTAGCACAAACATGCCGTGTCGTGGGGTCACTTGTATACATACCTGCTTCCTTCACTCATTGTTGAACATTTTCCAGTTCAAATCCTATCCTATCTATATACAGATAAGGATTTTTCTCTGCCCTGGTCCCTGGTGTATTCATGTAGATAAGACGTTGTCTGTTGACCTTGCAGTTTGTAGTTATCTCCTTTGTCATTTCACTGCCAACACTGGGCCTTTTGTAACATTTACATCAGGTGATCTCTTCAAATCTCACATGCAACTTTTGGCTAAAGGAGTGTTCCAATCTGTCTGCTGACCTAAGGAGGGTGTGGTGGTGCACACCTTTAGTCCCAGTACTCGGGAGGCAGAGGCAGGCAGATCTCTGAGTTTAGAAGCCAGTCTGGTCTACAGAGTGAGTTCTAGGACACTCAGGGCTACACAGAGAAACCCTGTCTTGGAAAAAAAAAAAAAAAAAAGAATGCATCTGCTTTTCTATACTCACTAAAAAGCAACAACAACATGATGAAAAAAGCAAAATAATATTAAGTACTGTCTCCTTATTCCTTAAAGGAAGATTATTGCATAATAAACAAACAGAATCGGACAACCCTTCTGAACCCATGTCATCATGTGTCCCCTCCCCACTGTGACAAAGGCCTCTTTCAGAACAGAACTGTTGAAATAAGGGAGAGGGCTGAAGCCTGGGGTAATGCCATCATGCTCATTATCTGAGAGATGGCATCCAGGTGACAATGACACAGAACACTCTCAGGTTGAAAAACTCCTTTTCGTGTGCTCTGAATTTACTCACTTAAAAACTTTATTTGTATTTATTTTGTGTGTATGTTTGACTCTGTGTGTGTGTGTGTGTGTGTGTGTGTGTATGACTGTGTGTGTGTGTTTGCCTACATGTGCTATACAGGCACTCTGAAGGTGCCTGCAGAGGCCAGAAGAGAGCATCGGACCCCTGGAACTGGAATTCAGGTGGCTGAGAGCCTCTGTGTGGGTGCTGGGAACTGAACCCAATCATCTGCCAGAACAGCCAGTGCCTTCTCTCTAGCCTCCTAGAGTTTGTTTTAAGAGTGCCACCACAGTGGGCAACCCAGGATGTCCATCTTGAAGAAAAACCACCTCCTAAGCAGACTGCTGCAGGTTCTGTGGCACTGGGCTGATCCCCCTGGAAACTGGCACTCTGGTCGTATTAGCACCTTGTCACTAACAGTGGTCGCCAGTGAACTTGGATGGGCTGATGTGTGTGTGGCATTCACAGCTTTTCCCAGGGAGATACCACAGACAAATGTTGCCCCCTCTTTTGTCCCAAAGCCAGCTCTATTCCCAGGAGGAGCTTGGGGAAGTAGGTGAGAGTGAAGCCAAAACCAGGCAAGCAGAACATCTTTCACAAGTGCTGTGTGTGTGTGTGTGTGTGTGTGTGTGTGTGTGTGTGTGTGTGTGTGTGTGTGTGTACTGGTAGACCACTGGGCTCATCTCCACCCCCCAACCCCACCACCTTGGCCCCTTAGTAGCACAGACAGATTTCTGCCCTGCCCCACTGTGCTGTGTAATGAGGCTCTGGCCTCAGTGCAGAGTTTCTTCTGCTGTGGGCACGCAGGCTGGGGTGTGAAACCGGCACTTGGTCTGGCCACAGGAACCGTTATCACTGCTCACCATGCCACTTCCCGTCACATATCCTGTACCAGTGCTGTGTCAAGACCATCTTGCAGTTTTCAAGTGTCTCGGCGTCATTTCCTAAGCCACAACATTTGCTCATGCTGCGAAATGGCCTGCCAAATTTCGCTTGCGTTTATTGGGACCACACACTTCCAGAGAAGGAAGCAAAAACAGTTCTTTTCTCAGGACCAAGAGACAGCCTGTCTTTCCTGTGACGTCCCAGTCAGTGCAAACTAGACCAGGCCTTGCGTGTTTATCTAAGCAGAGATCCGCTAAGCAGCGAGTCAGCAGCAAGAGAAAATCTAATCAAACAACAAATATAGGCCAAGGAGATTTCTTGCGGCGTAAAAGTACTCGACGGTGGGCCTAATGATCTGCGCTGGATCCCCAGAGCCCGTGTGAACGCTAGATAAAATGGTACTCACTTGCAATCCCGGCGCTCCCACCTTGAGCGGAGAGGCAGATAGGGAATGAGGCAGTAGCTCCCTGGACAGCAAGTCTGGAGTCCAGTGAGCAGTATCAGAAAGGAAAGGGGCGACTTCAAAAGGTGAGAGGCAAGGACCTACTCCTGAAAATTGTCCTCTGTCCTCCATGTGTGCACCATGGCTCGCGCATTTCCACCCCCATAAATAAAAAAATAAATAAAACGTCAAATATATCTGCCTGGATATTATATAAGTAGATAAATATTCTCACCCCGTCCTCACACAGTTTTGCTTCAGATGCTCATTCTCTGTGCTGGGGAGGCAGTGGTGGTGCAGGGAGCTGGGCTCTGCACAGGCAGCAGGACCAGCCCCTCGGCTTAGCCTCAGCCCAGCTCCTGGAAATAATGCAGCTGACAAGATTTCGCTTTCCTTTTCAGTCCTGCTTGCTTACATCATCCAACTTGGCTTTGAATGGCCGAGGGAGCCACATTTTCCTAGGCACAAACTCCCAGATTAGCCACCTTGCCAGCCAGCCTGTATTTTCTGAAAGGTAGGTGGCAGGGCTTTGCAGCCAATGGTTGCCAGCATTCAGCAGTTGCTGGAGTCCAGTGGATTTACTGTCACTAAGAGCGGGGATTGTAGACATATAAGAGACGTGGCAATGTGTGACTGTAACTGCATGCCTGGGCAATGACTTGTGTGGTATTAGCCGTACTATGACTTAGGCATACAGTGAGGAAAAAACATTGCATATTCTTTGCTACCTCCCAGGCAGCAAATAGAGAATACAGTCCAATTCAGTGGCTAGCTGATAGAATAATTCCAGCTCAAAGGAAAAATAAAATAAAATAAACAATGAATAGTAACCCTCTGGAAACTTGAGCCATTCCTGTTCATTTTGAGGGAATGCTAGCTACAACTTTGGGGGCTGAGAAATGTGGCATGTCAAGCTGAGTTTAGTTCCACGGTGCTGGACATCAAACATTTATTTTACACTTTTAAAATTATTAGCTAAGCTGTTGCTAAGATGCCACTGTGTCTTGTTTTGTTTTTTTAAGAACTCTAACCAGGAAGGGACTGTAAGAGAAAAGTGACCGAGGAAGGTAAGAGGGCTAATGAAACCCCCTGGAATCACTCGATGCTGGGGGTTTAATTAAGTGGATGTAAAGGCACTGGAGAGCTTCCGACATGTGTAACAGGCAAAGGGTACAAGGCTATGTCAGCTACTGCAATCAAGCTCAAAGAAAAACAGGAGGACCTTAGCCAGGTGTGTAAGAAAGAAAGCATATACAATGCCAGTGAGAGGGGCATAGAGAGAACCCCTGACTTCAATGCCAGAAAGACAATGTTGAGATCTCTCAGAAAGTCTGTGTTCTAAGAGAAAGCATGATGAATTCTACACACACCCATTCCTTCTGTGGTAGTTTGAATGAAAATAGCCCCCATAGTCTCATATGTTTGAATGTTTGGTCCTTGGTTAGTGGATTGTTTGGAAAGGATTAAGAGGTGTGGCCTTGTAGGAGGGGGTGTGGCCTTATTGTTGGAGGTGTGTCTTTGTGGTTTTGAGTCTTCAAAAGCCCACCATGAGGACTAGTCTCTCTCTCTCTGTCTCTGTCTCTCTGTCTCTATCTCTCTCTCTGTCTCTGTCTCTCTCTCTCTCTGTCTGTCTCTCCTCCTTCTCTCCCTCCCTCTCCCTCCCCTTTCCCCTCCCTGCCCTTCCCTCTCTGCTGCCCAGATCAGAATAGAAAGCTACTGCTCCAGCACCTATCTGCATGCCCCATGCTCCCTACCCTGATGATAATGGACTAACCCTCTGAAACTGTTAAGTCTCCAGTTAAATCTCTTTCTTTTATAAGAGTTGCCTTGGTCATGGGATCTCTTCATAGCAATAGAACAGTAGCTAAGAGACCTTTTGAATGAAGTTCAAAGCTCAGGCCATTTTTAGCAAGAGTGAAACTATTCCGTGTGACATTACTTCCTAATGACTAGATACTTGGGGGTCAGGTCTGTGTGACCCTCACTGTCACCCTGACTCTAAAAGTTGTCCTTAGACCTTCACACACATATGGCACACACATGTCTGTCTACCTACCTGCCTACCTACACACACACACACACACACACACACACACACACACACACACACTGGGCTAATATACATATATACACTGGCTATCCAAAGAAGGAGAAAGCACTGGCCATGTTGATCTGGAACCATCTCCTAAGCGTATTAGACAATGAGGAGCCAGAAAAATGGCTCAACAGGTACGAGCACCAAGGCTAATGACTTGAGTTTGATCCTGTGACCTATATGTAGAGTGTGAGAACTAACTCCTCTAACCTCCGCTCTTGTGCTATGGCTTGTACATATGCAGACACACAATAATTTTTGTAATTTATGAGAGATGAGAGGTTGAGAAGACTTGTCAAACAAGCATGAGGACCTGAATTCAGACCTCCATCGCCCATGCAGAAGCTAGGTGGAAAGGTACACAACTGTTATACTAGAGCTGGGGAACTGGGCAGGCAGCTTGCTGGGGTGGCAAGCTAGACTTGCCCAGTTGGTGAGTTCCAGGGCTGGTGAGAGATCCTTTCTCAAAAAGCAAGGTAGAACTCAGTAGAAGAAGATGCCTGCATTCACATGGACAAGTACACCCACAGACACATATACACAGAGATACCATCCATATACATATCCACTCAATGTTACAAAGTGAAATAAGCAAAGAAAACAGTGTCCCACATGCTGCCTTCAGGAAAGATTATGAATGCATGTGTGCAGGTGATAGTTCTAGAAGGATTCACCCTGCCCCATTCTCCATGCTCACAAAAGCTATAGCTGAGGATCCTGAGGGAGGCCTGGGGTCACAAGGAGACAGGAATGTGAGTGAACTTGTTTGTTATATCATAACCAGGTTTCTGTTTCTATTTAAGCATGAAGATTATTTGATGAGCTTTGACAAATGGGTGTTATGCTCTTTAATCCTCTAATTATGTGCATATATTGAAAAACATTACTGAGTTAGAATCTGAAAATTTTGTAGAATAAATTTACATAAAATACTTCCTTTTGTGTGTATGCAATGATGTGTGGTTGCGTGCCCCCCCCCGTTGGGTATGTCTAAGCACTATGTGCATGCTTGGCTTTCGTGGGGACCAGAAGAAGACATCAGGTCCCCTAGAGTTACAGACAGTTATGAGCTGCCATGTGGGTGCTGGGAATTGAACTCAAATCCTCTCTGAAGAGCAACAATCACTCATAACCACTGAGTTATCTCTCCAGCCCCTTCCCTTGGCTTTTGAATAGTAACAGGAGGAGGATGTCAGCCCCCCAGCTGCAGACCTCTAAGCAAGGTGTTCAACAGCTTCACTTTGTTGTCCTTGCTTAGAAGACCAATAGCATTTATTTTAAAGACTAAATTTAACGTATACAGAAACATATAAGCATGTATCAGTATAGGCTTAGCGTGTCATTGGATACAGGTGCCATATGACAAACATGCACTATGGTTGTTGTTCATATCCATAAAAAATGGAGTGACCATTCTGTACCAGCTCAAACATTCTCTGATTAGTAATGGCCTGTGTGGCAGGGAATAGGCTAAATAGCATTGCTTAATAAAGACTGGATTTACACACAGCCCTCCAAGGAAAAGATGAGAATGCACTACACATACGTGGACATTAGTCACTAAATGTGCTTATAGGAAACTCCCAATCCCCGTCTTGAATACCAGAGAAGAATCCACAAGCACAACCGAGTGAGGGCAGTATTTGACACTGCACCTACAGCAGGACCCACACCTTTTGGAGACCCTGACTGTCCTCACCGTAGGCAGGGTAATTCCTACACCAGTGAATCATAGCCTTCCAAGGTGCTCATCCATCTAATAGAAATTCAATTTAGAGGATTCTGCCAGACAGAATTAAATATATTGGTTTGAAAAATTACAGGGAACCTATGTTTATAGCAGTTCCATTTTGATTGAATCAATTTTCCAAGCATTTCTCTTTTAAGAGTCCTCAAGGTCCATCGATTGCAGTGGTTGTTTATGTCATCGGTTCTCAACCTGGAGGCTGCAACCATTTGGGGGGTCGGAAGGACCCTTCCACAGGGGTTTCCTAAGGTCATCTTCATATCAGATATTTATGTTACAATTCTTTCTCTGTAGCCCTGGCTGTCGTGGAACTCATTTTGTATATCAGGCTGGCCTCAAACTCACAGAGATCTGTTGGCCACTGCCTCCCTAGTGCTGGCCTAGCTTGCATTACAATTCTTAACAGTAGCAAATTTGCAGTTATGAAGCAGCAACAAAAATAATTTTATGGCTGGTGGTCACCACAACATGAGGAACTGTATTTATGGGTCAAAGGAGTACATAGTTTGAAAACCACTGATCTGTGGTGTGTGCCTCCCAGATCAACTTCACGTTACAAGGAAGTGCAAAAAAGGAGCCCAGAATGTTTTATATAGGGCCATCAATACCTGTCCATGGTGAATGAGGTAGAAGAAAAGGCATGAAATATCACTTACCACAAATATTTCCACAAGCAATGATTCCCTCCCATAAACTGAATTAATTATTCATCAGTGGATTCTAGGGAGGTCAAACCACAGTGGAAGGGCTCTGATGAGACGACACCAACGAGAGGACAGCAAACACTCCATGAGGAGACCCAAGCAAGATCAAGTTCTGATTGCTGATCTTACACCAGTGTGTCCTTCCAGGCTTTGCAAGAGGCAGGGTGTGCATACCATATCTTTGTTTGGTCAAGAAATGCTAGCAGGTGTGTTCTATACACGATGGAATTAAGAGGCAGAAAAATCCCTGTATTGTACTGACTCCTGTATCAATGGCCTTTTTATAACCATGATGAAATGCAAAAATCAACCGAGGAAAATTTCATTGTTTGTTTATGGTTTCAGAGGGTTCAGCCCATGATGGTGTGACCCCATGTGTTTGAGACTGTGTGTGATAGAAGAGAGTATGTATCTCATGGTGGACAGGGAACAGAGGGGATACAGGAAGAGGCCAGGGAAACCTATACCCCCAAGAACATGCCCTATGGTGACCCACTTCCTCCGGGTAGGCCCCACCTCCTAAACTTTCTACAACCTCCAAAAATAATGCCACCTTCTCGATATTTAAAATTTCACACAAGTCTGTAAGGAGTAATGATCTGTTAAGTTTAAATAAAAGGGAGACAGAAAATGATAGCATGAAACATGTCTTTCCCAACCATTATCTTCGGAGACAGGCCCTTGGCATAAATCAAATCATTTAGTGAATATTGACATAAAAATTACAGCTGCCTAGGATTATTCTCCACCTTAAAAGGTCTAACTGGGCAAGTATATCAGAACAGATCTAAGTATGAATGTATAGTAATTTTTTTAAAAAAATTCAGATAGGACAAAGGGAATTTTCCATTCATATTTGAAGAAATCGTTGTGTGTGTGTGTATGCATATTTATGGATAAGTGTGTCCATGTGTAAGTGCAGGTGCACACATGCCATCTTGCACATGGGGAAGCCAGAGACAGCCTGAGGTGCTGTTGCTCATCTTCCTTGTTTGAGAGGCGTCTCTTGTTCACTAATGCGTGAGCCTGGCTAGCTGGCTCCACTTCCCATCTCCCGGTAAGATCACCAGAGAACAGTCCTGTGCTACTGTGTCCAGATTTACATGGCTCTGGGAACTGAAGGCACTTTGTCACTGAGCCACCCATCCCTCCAACCCCACAGATTCAGTTTGGAAAGAACTGTTCACTCTTGAGGCTAGGTATAGCTCAATGATAGACTGCTTTCTAGAATGTGCAAGGCCCTGTATTCTCACTATCCAACCTTGAAACCAGCACCACCACCACCCCCCTCTCTCTCTCTCTCTCTCACACACACACACACCAACACCAACAACAACGAACAAACAGCAACAGCAAAAGAAAATTCTCACAACTCAATACGAAAAAGACAAGGGGTCCATTTTATAAACAAGCAAAGGGCCACTCTCTAACCCCAGCACTTGGGAGGCAGAGGCAGGCAGGTTTTTGTTGAGTTCAAATCCAGCCTGGTCTGCATTGTAAGTTCCAGGCCAGGCAGGGCTACATAGTGACAGCCTCTCTTTAAGGGAGGGAGAGGGAGGGGAAAGGAAGGGAGAGAAAAGACGAAAAGGAGGGAGGAACAGAGTGAGGGAGAGGAGGGAGGAGAGAGAGAGAGAGAGAGAGAGAGAGAGAGAGAGAGAGAGAGAGAGAGAGAGAGAGAGAGAGAGAAAGAGAGAGAAAGAGAGAGAAGAGAGAGAGAAAGAGAGAGAGAGAGAGAGAGAGAAGAGAGAAAGAAAGAGAGAGAGAGAGAGAGAGAGAGAGAGAGAGAGAGAGAGAGAGCACTTTATCTCTAAATAAAATACACAAACGGCCACTGGACCCCTGAAAATATGCTTCATATTTTTAGTCGTTAGGGAAATGAAAACTTAAACCACAATGTGATATCATTTCACATGCACTTAGAAAGACTGCAGTAAAAAAGCATGTGTCGGGCTCGAGAGATGGCTCAGAGGTTAACAGCACTGGCTGCTCTTCCAGAGGTTCTGAGTTCAATTCCCAGCAACCACAAGGTGGCTCACAACCATCTATAATGACATCTGGTGTCCTCTTCTGGTGTGCAGGTATACATTCAGGCAGACAACTGTATACATAATAAATAAAAGTTAAAAAAAAAAAAAGCATGTGTCGTGGCAAAGCCAATCTGGCAGTCCCTCAGAAACCGAGCCGAGAGTTGCCACTTGAATGAATAATTCCACTCCTATGTATATTCCCCAAAGATGTGAAATACATGTCCACAAACCCACCAATTAACGTTCATGGTGGTATTACTCAAACAGCTAAAAAGTAGAAATACCTCAAATGTTATGAACTGATGAATGAATATAAAACATTTATATAAAAATATAAACCATTCAGGTATGAGAAGGAATGATGTAGGATACATGCTATGTTGTGGTTTGAACCTGAAATGTCCCCATAGACTCACCTATTTGCAGACTTGGTCCTTAGTTGGTGATGCTGTTTGGGAAAGTTAAAGAACCTTTGGGAGGTCAAGCCTCACTGTGGAAGTTGGTCATTGGGGTCATGTGACCAACCAGACCCCTGCTCTTGTTAGCTGTGTTCCCTGTATGCAGCTATGTGGTCCCTTCCACGATTGACTGTGTACCTCTGGAACTGTAAATAAAAAGGAACTCTTTCTTCATTATGTTGCTTTACTCAGGTTATTTTATCACTGCAATGAGAATATAATTAACTTGTTGCAACATAGATGAATCTTGAAAACATGCCAGATGAAACAAGCCAGTTACAAAAAAAAAAAAAAATCCCTCTATTGTATGATTCTATTTCTATTTCTTGTCTCTTTTTGTTTTTGTTTTCGGAGGGTATTTTATTGTTGGGTTCTTTGTTGTTTGGTTGGTTTGGGAGGGTGTTTTGTTTGTTTGAAACAGTCTCACTATATAGGTCTGGCTGCCTTGGAGCTGCCTGTGCAGGCCGGAATGCCACAAACTCAGAGATCTGCCTGCCTCTCCAATGCTGGGATCCAAAGGTGAGCACCACCACACCCTGCTGGTGTGATTCTGTTCTCTGAAATAACCAGATTCATCTCTCAGGACTGAGGACAAAATCGGCAGCTGTCTTTGGATGGGGTTCTTGAAAAGATGTGGAGTGTCTTCTAAGTATGGGTTTCTTTAGGGCTTGTGAAAATATTCTTGTTGATTATACCGATTGAGGCACAATTCTAAACATACTGATACCACTGAAATGCATATATAGATGGGTAAACTGTATGCAAGTTATATCCCAATAAAGATGTTTCAGTCATTTTAAAAAGATGTATTATTTACTTTGTGTTTGCATGTGCTCACAGAGGCTAGAAGAGGCCATCAGATCCCCTGAAGTTACGGGTGACTATGAGGGGCCAGACGCAGGCGCTGGCTCTCAAACTTCCGTACCCTGTAAAGTCAGCAAGAACTCCGGACTTACAGTTTCTATTGCTTCGTAGAGACACCATGACCATGGCAACACTTATAAAGGAAAACATTTAGTTGGGCTGGCTTACAGCTTCAGAGGTTTAGTCCTTTCTCATCATGGTGGGACATGGCATTGGGCAGGCAGATATGGTTCTGGAGAAGGAGCTGAGAGTTCTAATCTTGATCCTTAGGCAACAAGAAGTGAACTGCGACACTGGGCATAGCTTGACATAGGAGACCTCAAAGCCTGCCCCCAAAGCGAAGCACTTCCTCCATCAAGGCCATACTTCCTGATAGGACCTTTGAAAGCCGTTTTCTTTCAAATCACCACAATTAAGCTAAGTCATCACTCCAGCTCCAGTAAAGTTCTTTTTAAAGCAATGGAGAACTAAAATAGTGAACACACAGACAAATCTAAATAAGCATTGGCTGCATGAAACGGAAATAACAACAATGCTAACGGAGATCAGGACACAGGGAAACTCCTATGTGCAGCAAAAGGTGGTTTGCAATGAGACATTCTCAGTGCCTTGTTCTGTTTGCAAGGAAAAGAAGGACATTATTTAACTATGAGATTGTTGAACACTAAGCTTAGCAAATCTAAAAAATAAGTATAAGAACAAATACAATTATTGATCAGATTCATCAGATTCACAGAAAGCAGAAAAGGAAAAAAAAGTTAATAGAAAGTACAAACCCAGATTAAAGAATAAATCCATCACAGTACCAAAATTACAGTAATTTAGACAGCCTAAATTAAAGCCTGTGGTGCAGATTTAAATCCATTAAAAGACTGCTTTAATTTAAGTTAAACCAAGCTATATGCTGTTTTTATTGCCCTTTCTGTTTGCTATTGGGAATTAGAATAAAATTGTGTTCAAATCTTTTCCCTTGTTATACATGTGACTTTAAATGAGGCACTCTTAGCATCTCACCATTGAAGACGTTTTAGGGTCAGATCAAGAAAACAGCCCTGCACTTCTACTTCTTCCAGAGTGAATGGAGTGCTACAGGGAGTGACTGTCAGCCTTGAATTCTGCACACAGTGGAATAAGGTTTAAGAGTGAGGGTGAGATTTAAAAGCGATGACATTTACAGCACTCTCTTTTAAAAAACTATAAAGTACATAGGAATAAAAATCTAACAGGAGATGGAAAAAAACTTTTATGGAGAAAGCTCCTAAACTCCTCTGAAAGATATAAAGAAAACCTACATAAATGGAGAGATATATTCTGTTCATGTGAAGAAAAAGAACTGGATGAGAATGCCCATTTTCCTCAGTGTCCACTACAAATTTAATACATTTTGCTCAAAAATCTCTGAGGAATTTCTTCACTGACTTTAATAAGATCAGAAAATTCATTCAGAAGAACAATAGGCCCTAGAGTAGCCAAAGCAATTCTGAAACGATGCACAGAAAAGAATTTACCCTGACAGATATTAAAAGTTACAGCAAAGCTGCAGCTGTTGATGTGCTTTGATAGCAGGTTTGGGTGAAAAGAATCATGGGACATTTTCTGGGGAAAAATGTAGAAATGCTCACTTAGAAATTAGAACTTGGAATGTGACAGGCCACATTTCCAATCATCAGAGAAAGGAAGGCTATCCAGTCAACAGCATTGGGTTTTGACTAATAGTATTTTTCTAATAGTATCTTTGACTAGTTGCTTTGAGGGTCTAGGGATGGAAGCCAAGACCTCAAGCTTGCCAGATAAGTGTTAAACCACTAAGCTACACCTCTAGCCCCCTGGACTAAGCACAGTTCTAAAGACAAAAAATTGGATTCATGAGTCACTGTGCTACTTAGGTTTTGTAGAATTGACACAAACTAGAGTCAGCTGGGAAGAGGATGCCTCAGTTGAGAAAATGTCCACACCAGATTGGCCTGGGGCAAGTCTGTGGGGGCACATTCTTAATTAATGATTGAAATGGGAGAACCCAGCCCATGATGGTCCTACCATCCCTGGTCAGGTGGTACTAGGTTGTATAAGAAAGCAGGATGAGGAGCTATAGAGATGGCTCAACAGTTAAGAGTGCTTTTTCTTCTTGCAGAAGACCTAGGTTTGATTCCCAACACCCACAAGGTGGCTCACAACCATCTGTAACTCCAGTTCCAGGGGGTCTGATGCCTCTTCTTCCCTCTACGGGTACAAGAATAGGAATGAAAAAGTGTGACAATCCCAAGAATTAACGGCAATGGAGAGAAACAGGGACACGTGGAAGCTCATGGCTGACCAATTCCACTTCCATGTTGTTGTATTTTAAAAAATCGGCTCAAGCCAGGCGTTGGTGGTGCATGCCTTTAATCCCAACACTCAGGAGGCAGAGGCAGGAGGATCTCTGTGAGTTCGAGGCCATCCTGGTCTCCAGAGAAAGTGCCAGGATAGGCTCCAAAGCTACACAGAGAAACCCTTTCTCGAAAAAACAAAAACAAAACAAAACAAAAATCGGCTCAAGAGAGAAAGATGCCATTGACAGAATTCAAGCAGAGGGTTTTTTTAGTAATGGAAAATGGTCATAAAAAGGGGAAGGGGGAGGTGGGAGACCAGCCTCTGGAGACAGGAGCAGCAGGAAAGAGGAGAGAGAGGCAGAGAGGAAAGAGAGGCGGGGGTGGGGTGGATGGGAGGTGGGGAGGGCCCTTTTAAATGGGAACATAATGGTGCTCTTAGTGGCTGCAGCTGAGGATGTATCCTGTCAGAACCCCAAGGACAGGCCAGTACAGATGCCTGAACACTAACACATGTGTCCAAAGATATGGACACTGGAAAGAATGTTCTTTTCAATACTCTGTGTAATTGCTCAGAGCCAAAGCAAGTCACCTGACCCACAAGAGTGAGAGGGGGAGATATAGTTCAACACTGTGTAATCATTAAAATGGTGAGTTGGATCAATAGTGAGTTGGATTTACCAAATGGGTAAATCCAATGTGCATAACAAGCTAAAGCAAAGTGAAGCAAAGTAAAATATGATTTATATAAAATTTAAAGTTCACAAGTTAATAGCACATATTATTTATCAGTACACAATAGAGATATCTCATCTTCCTGGTCATGATGCACACCCATGAAAACGAGTGTCCAACTGTCCTAATACTGCACCCTCTAGAGAGCCCCTTGAACTTACATGTTGCAAGAGCTTATTTATGTCCTTATTTATTGCAAGTAGGATTTGAACTAAGAGCCTCGGGCATGCTGTGTAATTGGTTTTTCTCTGAGTTGCACCCCAGCACCACACTTAGGAACAACTGAGGCCCTATTGTGCAACTGGACACAATTTTTGTATAAAGAACTCTGAAGGGCTTCCAGAAGTCCCTGGTGTTACTTGTTAGTCTCTTCCCCTAAGCAATTGGTGATGACTCTCAACAGTAGGGCTCCAGGGAGGGCTCTGGGCATGGCTTTGGGCAAGGCTCTGGGCAGGACTCTGGGGAGGACTCTGGGCAAGGCTCTGGCCAGCTCCTGTCATCTTTTGCAGGATACCTAACCTGACTTATACCAGATAAGCCCCTTTCTGCTTCCAGGGGACACATTCTCAGGTTTCTCTTGGTGCTCACAAGAACTGTAAGCCTGGTACCCCAAGTTATATCTGCTGTCTTCTATAGAAGGCTTTAGAGCCAAGCTCTGCCTGGAGCTTGGTGCTCTGAGCAGGGCCTGGGCCTGTGTGAGTATGTTTGTGGGCTGTTTCCCTGCGTCACGTGAACTTTGCTCTGTTTACTGTTACCTCTGTCCCTTGGCTTGGAGGAACAGACTCAACATCCTCCCTGAATTTTCCCACCACAACTAATATGCACATATACACAGGAACTCGTGTACCCACTCACACAGATCAGTGCACACAAAGAAACACTAGAACCAACCACGCCCTAATCCAAATATCTGGATACCCCCCTCTTCTTCCCTGCAACAAGAGTCAGACTGCTTAATTGTTCAAAACCCAATGTCGTGTAGATATTGTGGGAGCAGATCTGATCTCATAATGGAAGAGAGTGGAAATCGTAGAGTGCTCTGTACACAAACACAGTGATCTCAAATGACAAAGGACAATGGTTTGGCCCCATTAGAGCCACCGTGACACAACTGCCCTCCATCTACCCCACTCAGTGACTTTTCCCTTCATTTTAGGAGCAGAGCGGATGCCGTTGCACAGTCAGGCCACCAGTTCACTGGCTCTACTGGGTGAGGCTCCTCTCTACTTTTATGACACTTTACTTCCATCCGTCCGTCTGTCCATCCCGACACACCCTCACATTTGCCACCACCCTCACACCCTAGCACTCCAGAGTCACGGGTTTGATATCTGTCTGGTTGTCAGCTCTCCTGCGGCTTCCCTACTGGGATGGAGCCACAAGACGTTTGTCTCATTACCCTAATTCATTTCTACAAGCAGCTGCCAAAGTCTAGGTGCTGTGCTGGATCGGGGTTCCAGGTGGCGCCTCTCAGACGACAGATGTGAACATCTGTGATCTGTGGTAGGGGATGTCCATTGAGTTTGCTTTTTTTTTTTTTTTTTTTCAGTCCTGGGGATTAAACTGGAGGTTTTGAGTATCCAGGCAAGTGCTCTGCTCGATGAGCTGGACCCCACCACATGTCTGTTGGCTGAATCTGGACGGTGCATCCAAAGATGACATGCTTGTGTGAAAACTACTTTTACAAATTAGGAAAAAAATGTTTGCTTGTCTTGAATCATGAGATTTTCATTTGTTTTAGGTTTTGGGCTTTTGGGTTTTTTTGTTTTTTGTTTGTTTTGTTTTGTTTATCTGTGAGCAGAAAGCCTTTAACTAACCATTCCTGGAAGACCTTCCACAGCTCCTAGAAGCCACGTGCAGACTTCCCTGGAACCTGGCCCATAGGTGGCAGTCTCCCTTCATCGTTCCTGGTTCCTGGTTCCTGGTTCCTGGTTCCTGGATCGCAGCCCTCAGAAGCGCTGTAGGTGACACTTATTTCTTTAGTGTTGCTTAATATTAAATGTTTCCTCCCCCCAAGGGGGGAGGAGAGGAGGGGACACAGAGACTGAGGTAGAACAAGTGACAAAAGAGACATCACCTGGGACTGTTCAAAGCCAGAAGCTGGGGCTATGCCTGCTCCCCACATGCTGCCCTGGAGTCCCTCTTGCAGAATTGCTAAATAGCAGAGTGTTTCTCATTATAAATAAAAATAAAGTTCCTGCAAATCATCCTGTTTGTAAAAAGGCATTCATGTTGGTGCAAGCCTTTGTCCCTGTTTGGTCCTGTCTCCATTCTTTGCCAACACATTCCCTCAGAATTTGCAGAGGGGCCTTGTCTCCCAAGGCCCTACCGTCACCCAGCCTCCACAGCAGCTACTCAAGATTGAGACAGATGCAGGCAGAGGTGCGAGTGTGCATCTCTCCCTCCTGCTTCCTCCCCTGCAGAGAGTTCTAGATTGGAGTGCCAAAGGGAAACAGATGAAGAAACCACCTCTGCTTTTCCTCCAACCCACTCACTGGCATCTGGAAGGGAGGGTAAGTGGGTGCTAACCTCCTGGCCCTTGGGGCAAACCTGCCCAGTGGGTTTCTCAGCCACCAGCATTGCAGGTCTAGCCCCAGCTGTTAGTGGAGCCAAAGGGAGATTAAATCATTAGTGAGCATCAAATGCCTCAAGAGTGTGCTTGTCTGAGGAGCTCACGCAAGGCTTCCTCAGTATTTATAAAAACAGACTCAGCAGAAGAGGACCCGGGCTGGGCACCTCAAGTCCTTCACCCGAATTAGAAAACAGAATGCCCTCTGAATCCTACCAGCACCCGGGTTCTGAAAAGGGTGCTGGCAAAGGAAGGACAGCCTGGTCTGTTTCAATGGGTGCTCTTTGGCCAACAAGTAGGGCCCCAGTTAGATCTCTGCCCCCACCCCCACCACACCTTACCCCACCAGTCTGACTTGGAGTGCCATCCAGGCTTTGGGACAAATGAGATGCACACTGCACTGAGTGTTCCAATAAGGATTCTGGAATCACAGATGACTGGTGGCCAGCCTGCTCCAAATTTATATTCCTCCAAAGAATGAAAACTGAGGGAGTGCGAAAGAGAGACACAGACTGAGAGAAGACTTAACAGCCACCCCACCCAGCCTAGGGCATTCTGGTGGGAACTCAAACGGCCATCTCTTATACAAGTGGTCCCCCCTGACACATGGGCAGGGAGTTTTCTTGGGAACCCTCTTACTTCCTGTCCCATCTGCCTGACCACTTTTTATCACACTTGAACTCACTGAGTGAGCTTCTGAGAGACCAAAGCTGACCTCAGGGAGACAGTCTGTCCTGACCAGATGGTACAGTCTGTCCCACCTGGTAGCTCAAGGACACTGAGGTGAGCCAACTGCTGGGCAATGTGGCCTCAGGGCAGCCGCCTCCAAGGGAGCTGAGATGACCTCACTTTCAGCTCTGCCTAGGTGCAAAGTAGATCTGGTCATTGCTGAGACCAGGGAGGTCCATGCTTCAGTGGCCATGGTAACATATGTCAGAGGAAATCATCAAGGCACCAACACCACAGAGTGCTGTAGATGGCAGTTAAAACAGGTGAACAGCAGATTCAACTGAATCGCTGTCTCCATCAAGCCTTCTACAACTACAATTCCATGTTTTATCCCAGATTTAATCCAAGGTGAAAGAACATGCTGGCTCTTCAGGTCCTTTCCTTTGATAGGGAATCTCCAAGAAAAAACAAAAACAAAACCTACTTAAAAGCATCAACAACTCAAAATCTAGAACCAAGCCTTAGGGTGGCGTCTGAACTGCAGGGACAGGAGTTGTCCCATGAGTCTCCTCCCACTCCTTAAGGACCAGGTGTTCTGTGTCTTCATGGTCTCCACTACCTGTCCATTTACTGCCATCCCATTTAGTCGTCAAATCTTCCATCTCACCTCCTTCACAAGCCAGACCCTCTGGGGAAAGTTTCTCGGGCCTCTCAGTGCTCCGTGGCTCTAGGCAGCCCAGGTTTCAGTGACTGTGTCTGAGCCTGTCTGTCTTCCCTGCTCCTTTTTGAGGGTGCCAGCATTTGCTCTATCTCCTAGCAACATCCCAGCCTCCTCTACTTACCTCGCCACAAGCATCCTCCACAGTTCCTTCAAAGCACAGAAGATGGCTTCCAGTGAGTAAGGGCCAACAATTGTTGCAAGGATTGGAATTCAAACCATGTTAGCTTAATCTAATAAACAGGAATGCCATGTCCAGCCCAAGGCTCTTGAGGCACCCCTGGCAAGCCAGTCACTTAGGACTAGAAACAACTTTGCTAATAAAGAAAGGGACAAAGAATGCTCTGCTTTTCTGGAGTTCAAAGACTTGTGTGCAACAACAAGGAAATGCCAATGCCAGCAAATTACTTTAGCAAATTAGAAGAAAGTCATCGGTCATCTTCTCCAGCTGCAGTGACAGTAGGATCCATGCAAATGGGCACAGAGCTTCCGAAAGCTGTTTCACGACTTATGTGAGAGCCTTCAAATGTGAGATGACAATGGTGGCTCACTTTGACTTTATAAGGGTATAAAATTTTCAAAAGACAGGGGAAATTGCAAGGGGAACTTAACCCCAGCTACCTGAGTGACAATGACTTTGTGTTTGTTCTTTCCATTTTTCTGGGTTGAATGACTGTTTTGCTCATATTTGTTTCCAGCATTTCACTTCTTTTAGGGAGTCCCCAACCCCACAGACTGGTGGATTCCTGATGTCTACACTCTCTCTCTAGAGCATTTGGTGGGGTCTTTTGATCTGTGTCTGTCTGCTCAGGAGATGACCCAGCCACATCAGTTTCACTCACATCTGGGTCTCCAGGATATAGCTTGGTGCACAGTATTTAGTAAATACTGTTGGCTGGACGAGTGCGCAGGTGAATAAAGAAAAGAAGTTGCCAAAAGCAGGGAGGTTATGTTCACTGTAACGACAAGTTCAAGGTAAGTGCCACCCAGGTGTGGCATCTGCCAGTGTCAGTGGAGGGTGCTTAGAGCAGAGTCTATGGGGCCAGCCTTACACTGTGCAGCAGGAGGAGTACTGCCTGAGGCCCGACTGCTAGGCTCACAGTCCATAGGAATTCATCTCCTGCCCTGCACTCAGAATCCACATGGATTTGTCTTCCATGCTGAGGTTGCACTTGGGGGCAGGCTGCCCTCAGCCAGGCATTAACAGTGGTAGGCATACAAAACACCACCCATTCCCAGAAGTGGAACTTCCTTCCTTGCTAGGCATGGTGGCTGCACATGCTTTTAATTCCAGCACTTAGAAGGTATAAAAAGGAGGATCTTTGTGAGTTCGAGACCAGCCTGGTCCATGTAGCAAGTTCCAGGCCTTTCAGGGCTACAAAGTAAGAATACACACACACACACACACACACACACACCACACACACACAACACACACACACAATATATACACACATATATATAATATGTGTATATATATATATATATACACATGCACAGTATATACATGTATATATGTGGATATATATTCACATATGCATGTATGTGAATATGTATGTATGTGCATACATGGATATATACATATATTTTACACACACACATGCACACACACACATTCCTTCTTGACTGATTGTGTTGGCACACTCTTATAATCCTAACACCGAGAAAAGGAATTTGTTTTCCCCCTTTGGCAGTCTGGCTCTGTGACCCTATTGCATGTCATACCTCCTTTTATGTTGCTCTGTGGCTAAGACACCAGTATGAAGACACTGACTGTGGTGGTTTGAATGAAAATGGTCCCCATAGACTCACAGGGAGTGGCACTATTAGGAGGTGTGGCCTTGCTTGAGTGGGTGTGGCATTGTTGGAGGAAGTCACTTGAGGTGGTGGTTGAGGTCTCAGATGCTCAAACCATGTCCAGTGTGGCATTCTCTTCCTGCTGCCTACACATTGGATGTAGAACTCCCAGCTACCTCTCCAGCACCATGTCTGGCTGCATGCCACTATGCTTGCTGCCATGACGATAATAGACTGAACCTCTGAACTGTAAGCCAGCCCCAATTGTTTTCTTTCAGAAGAGTTGCCATGATCATGGTGTCTCTTCATAGCAATAGAACCCTAACTAAGAAAGTGACTATGTGGATCACACCTCATTCTTTTGTAGCTCCATAACTTCACTTAACCATTTCCATACCAGGCAACATTAAGTTCTTCCAACTTTTCCCATGACTAAGCATGTTCTTTTCATTCCATACATGGACATCTAACTCAGAAGTCATGTTGGCAATGTAAACTGTTCCTATCTAGGGACATAACATGTTCAGCCACTGTTTAAATTATTCATTTGCCTTTTAAATTTTCTCTACATTGCCTGACATGACTTTCATTCTGTTATGGATAATTTATTCTTTCTTCCTGTGTGGTTTTTCTTCTGTCATAGTCTAATTGATAATTGTTTCTGCTTAATTAGACTATTAATTTCCTAAAGTTTGCTCTGTTGCCTGCTTCCTAGGTAATCTTGCCTATCTTAATAGATGTTTGTCTGATTTTCTTGTTTTCTAGGTAAACAATACCACCCACAAGAATAACAACTCTACCTCCCACTTTTAAGTTTTTATACTTCTAATTTTTCCCTCTAGTTTAATTGTGCTGCTTCATATTTCTCATGCAATAGTAGATAATAATGGTAATAGTACAGATTTTTTTATTTATTTTCTGACTTTAATTTTGGAACTTTTTATTCTGAATTTTACAATACTCACAGATGCAATTGGACTTTGTTTTTACATGTTTTTGTTTCCTTTTCTGTTGGTTAGTTGTCAACTTGACACAAGCTAGTGTCATCTGAAAAGAGGAATTTTAATTGAGAAAATGCCTCTTTAAAACTATCACGAAGTCCAGTCTGTAGGCATTTTCTTGAGTGATAATTGATGTGGGAAGACCCAGCCCACTGTAGTCCTTGCCATCCCTTGGTTCCATAGGGAAGCAGGCTGAGCAAGCCATGAGGAGCAAGCCAGTAAGTAGCTCTCCTCTGTAGCCTCTGCTTCAGTTCCTGCCTGGAGTCCCTCCTCCTCATCCTCCTCCCTCCCTCATCCTCTTCCCCTCCCCCTCCTCACCCCTTTTTCTTCTGTTCCGGGGTAGAACACAGGGCCTCTCATATGCCAGGCAATTACTCTGTTTCTGAGCCCTAGCCCTCTCATTGGGTATTAATGTCATCATAACACTGGGCTGCATTTTTGTCCTTTGTTTGAAAATAGTTTAAATTGCATTGAAATAACAAGCCCCTAGAAAGTCCCACAGAATTAGTCTAAGGAATTGGGGTCTCTTGGGGATCAGCTTATTAATAACATTTCCCAGTTCCTCCATGTTCATTGGTCTGTTTAGACTTCCTTTCTGTTTCAATCACTTTGGGCAATTTCTATTTTCTAGGAAATCCATTGTCATTTACATACATAGCATTCAGCAAACAGCTATGATCCCTTTCAACTTCATTTCTTAGAATGTTGTATAGTTAAACCCTTATGTTCACGATTAAATTAGTTATATTTCTATCTTTTGTTAGTTTTACCCTTTTCGTGGATTCTAGTGTAAGAAGTTAAGCATGTATCTTTATTCAGATTTTCTTTTCCATCTGTCTGTCCCAATTTTATTTGTTTTTACAAGTAGACATTTAATATACTTTTATTGTGTTTTTTTTTTTTTAATATGAAGGTCTTTGGATTCCTTTCTGAGCACTAACTTGGCCATTCCCATAGATCCTGGGCTTTTTTTTTTTTTTTTTTTTTTTTTTTTTTTTTTTTTTTTTTTTGATACAGGTTTCTCTACCAAACTCTTCCAGGACTGTCATCTAAAGAGCTGGGATTTCAGGCTCAGAGAGTCTTCTGTGTGTATGTAGGGAGAGCCTGCCTGTGTATGACACCACCACTGTGCAGATCCCCCATACTTCCTAGTTGCTTTGTTGGACACAGTTCATGGAGAATTTAAATTTTCTATAGTAAGGTCTCAGATTTCCAATTATTTAAAAATAATTTCTTAGTTTTATGGAAATGCTGCTAGAGACTTTTAAAAATTTATCTATTGTGTGTTTGTATGTGTGTGTGAGTTTGTATGTGTGAGTGTGTGTGAGTGTATGTGTGTGAGTATGTGTCTTTCTGTATTAGTTAGGGTTTCTATTACTATGATAAAAACACCATGGCCAAAAGCAACTTGGGGAGGAGGGGGTGTATTTCAGCTTACAGCTCTCCATCACTGAGGGAAGTCAGGGTTGGGGTCTAAGGGAAGAACCTAGAGGCAGGAGCTGATGCAGAGGCCATAGAAGAGAGCTGCTTACTGGCTTGCTCTTCATAGTTTGCTCAGCCTGCCTTCCTAGACACCTCAGGACCCCCTGCCCAGGGACGGCACTGCCCATGGTGGCTGGGCCCTTCTACATCAATCACTAATAAAAAAAAAAAAAAAAAAAAAAAGCTTGCCTACAGCCCGATTTTATGGTGACATTTTCTCAATTAAAATTCCATCTTACCAGATACGTTTAGGTTTGTATCAAGCTGACAAAACCCAACCAGGACACTAGCACACTATATACTCCAGGCTAGGTGGCCTTTGAGCTTCTAAGCAATTCTCCTGTCTCTACTGTCTCATCTCACAGTAGGAGTTCTGGGATTACAGACACTCACATCAACAGGCTTGCACAGCAAACACTTATACCTGCTGGGCACCTTGCCAGTTCTGCTGACAGAGAAACTTAGCTATACTAGCGCCACAATTTGAGAGTAAGTGAAGTGTTATTTCAACCCATTTCTCTCATTATTGAAGTGTTATTTCAACCCATTTCTCTTATTATTGAACAAATACTTTAAAGAAAACATATTCTCTGATTCAGTACTTCAGCATCTGAATATGTATACTCAAATGGTTTTCGTGTGTGTGTGTGTGTGTGTGTGTGTGTGTGTGTGTGTGTGTGTGTGTGTGTGTACACCTGCATTTTGAGACAGCATCTCACCATGTTCTCCAGGCTGGCTCACAATCTTCCTGCTATAATCCCAAGTAGCTGAGATTATAGATGTGCATCCTATACCCATTTTATTTATTATGCTATTTTGGTGGCCAATATGCTCATTTTTCTGTACTTTTCATAGTCTTATATCAAATAATAAAAATCTTCTATCTCTAATTTTTTTCTTGTTCTCTTTTTATTTCTGTAATTTTTATTGTATGCATTTTTGTTTTTTTAATTGATGTTTTTCATTGTGATTTTGCTATATAATTATTCTCCAAACCTATTCACAACTCCTAGATCTTCCTGTGGTTGACACTTTTGCCATTATAAAATACCACACTCCTGTCTTGTTTTAAACCCAAATTAATTAGATTTTAAGGATGCTAATTTTTGGTTGGTTGGTTGACTGACTCACCCTTGTGCTGTATAAATGGGCCAATCTAAAACTTCAAGACACATTTGTTTTGTATTTTAATAGCATAATTCTTTATTGATTCTTTGGGAATTTCACATCATGCACCCCAATCCTGCTCATCCCCCAGTCCCTCCATGTCCACCCCTTATCCCTGCAGTATCTCCTCCGAAAAGAACTCCCCCCAAATTAGTTTAAAACAGAACAAACAAAAGAACCACCTCACTCCCTCATCTTTTCAACACCTCCTTTGTCTTAGTGGCAGTGTAAGCTGGGATGTATCACGAAGTATACCCTTTTGTCCAATAGCCCACCTGGAAATGTTTCTTTCAATGAGTCATTGGTCTGGTTTGAGGCCTCTGACCCACCATCATCACTGGACCCTCACCAAAACTCCTCTTGGAGTCATGGAAATCCGTCGGCTTTCGTTCTACAAGACTAGGCCCTTCATGTGCTCCACATGTCGCTTTTATCTAGTGGTTGCTGGCAACTGTTAGTGGCAACGTTGGTTAGGCCTATTAGCAAGAACACCTGCACCTGGACTCATGGTGCGGCCAGACTTCCTTCAGCCTTAGCTATCTTTGACTTCTTATTTGGTAGCACAAAACTCCAAAGACCAAAACCCCAAGAGACAATGTGGCAGCTGCACTGTCATTTATAGTATGTCAGAATGCATAGCATAATTTTTCCTTATTCTATTCATCAACCAGTCACTAAGATAGGCCAGCAAACCACTAAGGCCCAGATTCAAGAGGGAATATACCCTACATCTGAATAAAAACTGCATAAAATAATTTGCAAACATATTTTAAATCCAACATGTCTGTCTGCTCACCACAGGGGTCTAAGTGATCTCTCTTTCTTCCTATCTAGCTGCCTGTCTTTCTATCTAGCTTTCTGCCTATCTAGCTATCATACAGACATCATCATCACATGTGCAGTCATATCTACACAGAGACATACATGGAGTTGTATGATTATAGCAGCTATCAGCATATGTTATTAAACTGTACTGGTATGTCATTTTGTAAGAAATATACCAACATTTAAAAGGAGGAATATATTGATTACTGACTAATAACAAATGTGATTCCAATTCTCCAGTTTTTCTTTGTTTTGAGACAGGGTCTCCTGTAGCCCAATTCAGATGTGTGGGTCAGCGAAACTTGAACTTGCTGTGTAGACAAAGGTGATTTTGAACTTCTGATTCTTTTGTCTCTACCTGAGAGTTCTGGGATTACAGATGTGCACCACCATGCCTGATTTACATGGTGCTGAGGACGGTACACATGCTAGGTCATTTCTACCAACTGAACTGCATGTCCAGCCCAGGTTATTCCAATTTTTAGATTATCTGGGAAGTGCAAGGATGGAAAGCCTGAGTGAGGTTCCTTGGGGAGAACATCACTGGTTCACTGTCCTTAGACCTGGCTGGCTTCGAAGAGCCCAGCCTCACCACCTTTGGACTGCCGTAGCTAATCCCTCCATGCTGTGAGACTTGTGCATCTTCTGCTAACACTGCTGTAAAGTTCCGTGATGGTTACCTGTGAACTCCCCCACTATCTGGCCGTCCTTCACTAGCCTCTCACTCGCTAACCACTGGGCTGACATTTATCAAATGCAGACAGTGCGCTGGTCTGTGAAAGAGATTACCAAAACGATTACCACTTGACCCGAGCTTCCAAGGGCTTCTCAAGGAAGATGGAGTCATGAGTGGTAAAGTCCTAGGGGATCAAATCAGTCTGAGCAGGCCCATAAGCTGCTCACCCTTGTCCATGCTTCCTAATGTGTAATCAACAGATCTCCACTTTGGCTCAGAAACTGGGTTGTCTGTGTGCTTTGTTAAGGTCTCTCCCCTCCCAGTCTGGGGGCAGAACTGATCTTTGCTCAAGCCATGCTTGGGGTTTCCTTTCCCACCGTAGGGATTCAAAGTGGACAGGATGCTGGCCAATGGATGGGTGGTAAGAGGCTTCTAGTAAAATTGCCTTTTCCCTTCAAAAAGTGCTCAAGATTGGGTGCACACCTGTAATCCCAGCAACTAGGAGATCGAGGTAGGAGGGTTGGGAGTTCAAGGTTATGCTCAGCAACACAGTGAGTTCAAAGTCAGCCTAAGATACATGAGGCTCCATCTCAAAACAGAAAAAGCTGGGAGGGAATCCAGCCTCAAAGGAGGAGCAGCCACTAATGTTCCATAGTAGGGTCACTATGGTTGACAGCCCATCAATCATATCTTTCTAAATAGCTAGTAGTTGGTAGAAGAAATGGCTCAGTAGTTAAGGGTGTTAATTCTTCTTGCAGAGGACCTGAGTTCAGTTCCTAGATCTCACATTTGGGAGGATGGTGAACACATGTAACTCCAGGTCCAGGGGATCTGATACCTTCTGGCCTTGCAGAGCACCGCCACACACACACACACACACACACACACACACAGAGAGAGAGAGAGAGAGAGAGAGAGAGAGAGAGAGAGAGAGAGAGAGATGTAATTTAAAGTAAAGTCAATCTTTAGAAAAATATTGCCAGATGCTTGGCTTAGTGAGAGGCAGAAGCAGGTGGATTTCTGAGAACTTGAGGTCAGCCTGCCCTACATAATGAGTTCCAGGCAAGCAAGGGTTACATAGGGAGTCCCTGTCTCAAAATAAACAAATAAACAAAAATAAGAACACAAGCAAGCAGAGGAGTTTGAATGGCCCCAGCACAATGAAATTATGCTTTCAGATAACGAATGTGTAAATTGCACTGATGTGACCAAGGCACGTTGTAACATGTATGGAAATGTCACACTGTTTTCTAATTATGTATCATTATTAAATGTCAAAGAAAACGTCTCAAGTCTATGTTTTGTTAAAGTTTCCCCTCTCTCTTCCCAGCAGCTATTGGACCCTTGGGGCACACTGGGAAACCACTGCCTCTCCAGTGTTAGAACAATGGTTGGCAGAGTGGAAAACTGGAAGACCACGGGGCCTTTAGGACATGGTTGAACCTCTGAGCTAGCCAACCCTGAAATCACTGACCCTTTGGACTTGGTTTGTGAGTCACCTTCCTTATGGCTTAAGCTATTTTTAACTGCATTCTATTATCTCTACCCAAGGTAATCTAGGGTGAGGCATTGAGTATAAATGAAAAGAGGGGTTCTGGAGAGTCAGCATCAACAGGAATGGCTTCCTCTAACAGTGGACACCCAGAAGGGACTTTGAGGACAAAAGAGTATGGACAGGTGGAAGGGAGGGAGAAGATGACAGGAGACAGTCAAAGGCTGGGAAGAGTAAGAAGAAAGGTGCATTTGCTAGGTGTGGCGTGTACCTGTAACCCCAGCACACACTAAGCTGAGGCAGGAGGATATCAAGCTCAAGACCAATTTAGACTATGTCATGAAGTCAAGACCAGTGACACACTGTTTCAAAGAAAGATGGAAGGGAGGAATGAAGGGAGGGAGACACACGAGAGAGAGAGAGAGAGAGAGAGAGAGAGAGAGAGAGAGAGAGAGAGATGAGCATTTAGTTATAACTCTCCCAAGGGTCACCTATCCTCACACTGGCTTGGATCCTTGAGATAACTTGTATAGACTGGAATAAAAAGAACTGGGCAAGAGTTTGCTCCACTAAGTGTCCAGATCACTTTGCTGAATTCTGGCTCATACCCAGACACAAGAAAGAAAAGCAGTGACCCCCCCCCCCAGTCATAGTGAGACATGAGCCATGAGGATGAAGATGGACAGGGGTCCTCAGCTGCTGATGGTAGGGTCAGCATGGGTAGACAGGCCTGCTGCTGGCCAGAAGAGAGCAGGATTCTCAAACCTACAAAGTAAAAGAGAGTAACCAGAAAGGGGGAAGAGTTGGCTTTCCTAGGTCAAACCGGATTCTTGTTAAAGCAACAGGTATCAAACAACCGTGTTCTAGAAGACTAAAGGTTTGAGCCAGATGAAAATCTAGCACTACAGACAGAGCTATGTAGCAACAAATTGAGGAACCCAGAATAAAAAATGATACAAAGAGAAACTTCAAGGAAAAAGTTAACGTGGGCTTTACAGCCAGGAGTGTGGTTGTTCATCCGGAAGCATTTGACTTGCTCCACACCACAAAGCAGGCTTCTTAGCTGCTTACTCATTTATACCCCTCAGTGGATGAGAGCCTGGAATGCTCAACCGGCTTCCGTACTCACTGCTCCCCTTCATTTCCCTTGTCCTTACAAACATGGACATTGACTCGTGTTGCCCTGGTTGTCTGTTTGTGTCTTTGCCACTTAGAAGCCCTCTCATGTGGAGTGCAGTTGAAGTCTTTGGACTTCTTTTTAACAATGAGATGTTTGCAGCCCTCTTACAGACCTATGGAGAGTCTTTCCAGTCAAGTCCATTGTCAAACGGCAAGTATTTCTCTCCCTCCAAGGCTGGTGTTTGCATTTATTTGGTAGTTTCTTATAAATGAACATTTTGCTTTTAAAGAAGTCTGGTTTGGCTGACTGAATTTTTTCCATAGTTAAAATGCCATTTAATTTACCACTTCCCTTTAAGATACTGTGTTTTCTGATCAATGCTTATACTGAGACAATATACTCTTTAAACGTTTTAAAATTGTCTTTCTTTCTTTTACATGTATAAGTGCTCTTAACCTCTGAACTGCTTTACAGCTACTGGAGATGCTATTCTTTTTAACATTTATTTAATTTTATATGTGATGGTTTTGCCTGCATTTATATATGCACAGCAAATGCTGTGTGTGCTTGGTGCCTGAGGAGAGGCATCGGATCCCCTGGGACTGGAGTTACAGATGGCTATAAGCTGCCATGTAGGTGCTGGGAACTGAACTTGGGTCTTCTGCAAGAACAACCAGTGCTCTTAACCCATGAGCTGTCTCTTCAGCCCCTAGAGATAATCCTTTTTTATTATTTTTAAGAATAGTGTTTCTCTATGTAGCCCTGGATGTTCTGAAACTCACTCTGTAGATGAGGCTGGACTCAGAGATCTGCCTGCCTCTGTCTCCTGAGTGCTGGCATTAAAGGTGTGCACCCCCCACCAGCTGATATTCTTTTTTTTTTTTTTCTGGGACAGGGCTTCTCTGTGTTACAGCGTTGGCTAGCCTGGTACTTGCTCTGTAGACCAGGCTGGCCTCGAACTCTCAGAGATTTGCCTGCCTCTGCCTACTGAGTGCTGGGATGAAAGGCTTGGGCCACCACCACCAGGCTTGTATGCTGCCACTGCCCAGCTCCAGCTGATATTCTTGAATGTTATGTCTTGGAAGCCATACTGTTTACTAGTCACAGTTTTATCTATAACCTACCTGAAACTGGCTTTTGTGCATTTATGAGGTGGGACAACAGGTCAATTTTTTTCCTCAGAAACATATGCCATTGACTCCACAACATTTATTGAAAAGGTCATCATTTCCCATTGCACTGTGCTGGCACCTTTATTGAAAACCAAATGTCTGTGCCTTGTGTGTGGGCTCACTGTTTTATTCTGTTGGGCTAATTGTCTATGCTTGAGGCAATGCCAGGCTAAGCCTTCATATCTGCAGAGTTAAGAAGCAGTTTTTACAAGCTTGGCATGGTAGTGCACACCTTTAATCCCAGCACTCAGGAGGCAGAGGGGGGAATCTCTTGAGTTAGAGGCCAGGCTGGTCTACAAAGCAAGTTCCAGGACATCCAGGGCTACACAAAGAAACACTGTTTCAAAAAACCAAAAGAAAAAACAGTTTTTGTGTCTCTGGGATAGTCTGTGCTACTTTTTGGATTTTACCTTTTCCTATAATTATATACATTTTTAAATTAGCTTGTTACTTTCAACAAAAATGTGGGCTTTGTATTGGAACTGGGTACCTTTCTCAGTGACACCCCCCCCTCCTTCAATTCTGGCTACCTGGTATTTTTCCACATTACCAAATAGCAGCACTCCTAAGCTTTGATGGTTGTTCTTCCTTTGTTTCTTAAGGTGGTGGAGACCACGTATAGGGTCTTGTGTGTGCTGGAGAAGTGCCTACAACTGAGATACAGCCCAGATCCTTCATAGTTGTTCTTTAAAAGGGGGACCATCTGGCTGCCCATACATCAGAGGCAAAAGAACTTTGCAAGCTTTGCTGTCATTGGTTCCAGGAGTAGGGCTGTTGCTGTTGGACCTGACCATGGTGTTTTGAGAGGAATGTGGAAGACTTTGGAACTTTGGGTTAGAAAGTGGTTGAATGCTCCAAGTAGAGCTTAAAGGGCCATGCTAGAAGGATCTTGGATAACGGTAGTGTTTCGAGCAGAGGGTACTGTAGAGGTCTAACTCAAGAGGTTTCTGAGAAAGCAAGGACTCTAATGACAACTGGCTGCCTTTTAACCTCATCTACGAACTTGTCTGAGACTGAATTAGAAGCAGTGGACAGATTTCTTTGGTGGAGGAAATTTTAAGACACCAAATGCTGATGGTTGTTTATGATGCTTACAACAGCAAAGAGCAAGGGGCACTAGGGAATGTACAGCTTGTGCTGGAAGAGAAGAAATAATTGTTAAAGAGATTCATGCCATGAAGGAGAGGCCAGCTCTACACTAAAAACCAATGAAGCTATCCGCCACCCAAGTAAGCCTCGGGCTTGTGAAAGGAAATGGCTTAAGGGGTTTTCTGTCCTAGAAAGAAACTGCAAACAGAAATGGCTGCTACTGTTATTCAAGAGAGCGAGGGTTCATCCCAAGGTGGCAAAGGGAACCTGGCAATGTTCACATGTGGTGTAGGGAGAGACCCTGATTACAGGTACGTGGTGTCTTGTTCCCTCTGGGAAACCTCGGGCTGGGAGAACACGAGGGAACCAGTGACCAGGTTGGCACTCTATGCCCAGAATGCTTCCCAGTGCTGGCTCAACCCAGAGAGAGAGAGAGGGTGCAGGCTCTCCTCCTCTTATCTACACCCTGCTACATACCTGTGACCATGCCCAAACGGGCCATGGTCAGCAGTACCTGTAATCAGGGTCTTTCCCTGCAATGTAGTATTGGGTTTAGAGTCACAAAAGAGTGAAGGGGCCATGGATTCTTGTTCTGTGGTTTCTGAGAGACTCTGAGGCCAGGTAGCAAGTGACAAGGGAATCCCTGAATGAGAACCCCAAGGGGGAAGTGGCTGCAAGTGGTCATTGTATAAGCTGTGAAAATGAAACCTGGGTAGCAGTGGGGAAGTCAGAGTCATGATATATCCACCAAAAAGAGCTGCATACTGGGAATGTAACCAGCCCAAGAACAAATTTATGTTGGAGGCAGTAGAGCTGGGGACATATAGCCCATTAAGTTTTTTGACACCAGACACAGAACTACAGGATTTGATGTCTGCCCTGCTGGGTTTGAGTTGTACTCTGATGTAGTATTTTTTCACTATGCTGTCATTCATTCATTTTGTAAAGGTATGCATATTCTGTACCATTCTATCTTAGAGGCATATAATTTGCTTTTTGATTTCACAGCAGTTACAATTAAGAGATTGTCTTTGAGTCTCAGAAGAAACTTTGGACAGTGTTGAGACTGTTAAAGACATGGGGGCTTTTGAAGTTGGACTAAATGTATTTTGCATTATCTTATGGTCATGAAAAATGGGGGCCAGGGAGTAGAATGAGAATGTCCCCCATAGGCACAGGCATTTGAGCACTTGGTTCACTGTTGGTGCTGTTTGGGAAGGTTTAGGAGGTATGGCCCTGCTGGAGGAAGTATGTCACTAGATGTGATGTGCGCCCTAAGAGTTTATAGCCTCACCCTGCGTCCCATGCACTTTCTCTGCTTTGTGCTTGTGGTGAGCGATGTAAGCTCTCACTTCCTGCTCCTGCCTCCATGCCTGCTGCTTGCTGCCATGCTTCCCAGTCATAATGGACTCTTATAGCTCTGTAACCATAAGCAAAAATAAACACTTTCCATAAAAATTATATACATATATGCACATACATACATATAATCTTACTTTATGAAACAAGACCCATTGTCTGCAGTCGGGGGAAGACGTGACCCAAATTGGTTTGAACAAAAAGTATAGGTTCGTAATACGTGAAATACTTGTGAGGAAGATCACTGATATAATATTTACTTATTCCTCTGTGTGTGTGTGTGTGTGTGTGTGTGTGTGTGTGTGTGTGTGTATACATGTATAAATGTGGTATGTTTGTGGGATATGTACTTGTTAGTGTGGGCATGTACATACACATGCATGAGGACGCTGGTGCACATATGTGTACATGCACGTGAGAGTTCAATGTTGGCTGTCCCTGCTCCATAGCTCGCCACTGTTAGCTTTTGAGACAGTCTCTCACTGAACCTGCAGCCCAATGACTGGGCTACGTTGGTGGCTGATGAGCTTCAAGAATCCAGCTGTCATCTCTGTTTCTGTTTCTGTCTCTGTCGCTCTCCCTTTCCCTCCCCTCGCTCACACATTACACACACACACACACACACACACACACACACACACACACACACACACACACAGGCGCTGGGGTTACAGACATGCACTACTCTGCCAGGCTTTTCACCTGGAGTTCTAGGGATTGCTACTTCACTAGCTGAGCCATCTTCCCAGCCTGGACATAAGATTTCAAATGAAGTTTATCAGGGTTCAACTTACATCTCTCTGTTCTACCAAAACTGTTCTCAAACAGGTTACACTGTTCCAAATGCACCGCCAGCAGAAAGTGAGTGTCTTTGTTCTAGAGTCCCTGAGGGAGGTTCTCCCAGCTCTGGTGGGAGAATTCTGAGCTAATTGCTTTGCTGAGCTTCACTTGCTGTAGGTCAGGAGTGCATTCAGCTCTTTAAGGGACCTGAGAATGCAGTTGCTGATAACCCCTAAGCAGGAAGGTGGAATGTGGTTGCCAGTTCTGAATGCAGGACAGCAGAAAGGGAAAATGCCCACTTCTCTGGCTAAAACCAGTGTCAATTCCACACACCTTCCAGTGTTAGGAAGACCACCATCTTCCTCTGCTGGTCTTCCATGATGCTGCTTCCAGGTGGAGACCCACTTAGAGACTTCAGTCCGCCTTACATCCTGTACACCAGCCTTCTGGGTACACTGGCACAGCTCTGCAGATCCCAGCCTGGCCTGTCCACACATGCTCTTGCTCCTGCCACCCTGCTGTCTTGGCAAGAATGGGAACTCGGGGGCAAGAGGTAAGATAGCCATTGTTCCCCGGGTGTCACCATTCCCTTTGCTCTCATTGCCTCAGGACAAGCATCCTGACTCCTTCATGTAGCACTGTGATTCTGGAAAGTCACTCTGCCACTCTGAGGCTAGTAATGTCACCTTAACCCCTTACAGGCAACAGGAAAGAGGTGACAGTGGAGACAGTCTTCTCCTAAAGAAATCTTACAGAGTAGGGTTTGTTGGTTTTTATTATTTGTTTTGAACACCTTCAGTGCTCTGGAAGAGGAAAGGAAATGTTTGAAGGGTTTGGCAACTCTGCCCTGAAGACCACAACCTCCAGCTCAGACAGATCGGTCTTAGCTCTGGCCCCACCGTGTGTGTGTGTGTGTGTGTGTGTGTGTGTGTGTGTGTGTGTACACTGAGGGGAACAAAAGCCCAGAGGTTTCCCTGAAGCCTTTTGGCCTAATCCTCTCGGGACTGATGGGAGGAAGTCAAGAACACTTCACCAGTGTCTCCATGTCTGTCCCTCCTTACAGCAAAACCACTCACAGTTGCTTCTTCTTTTTATGCTCCAGTTCCAGCACAACACTGGAGTTCAGGGATAGGGGCAAGAATCACAGTGGCAGGAAGTGGCTTAACCGGGAAGTGCCTTTCCAGAATCTTCCCTCCTTCCACAGCCCAGACAGAGTTAAGACTACAGTTGAGCTTTGGAAAGTCCCGATTCTGACAGCATTTGCCAGGAAGATGGAGATGCTTGAGGAAAGGGTACACAAACAAGAGGGAGAGGGGGATAGAAGTGGGAGGGGAGAAGGGAGGGGAAGGGAGAGGGGATGGGAGGAGAGAGAGGGACAGAGAGGGGAGAGGAAGAGGGGTAGAGAGAGGCAGAGAGGGAGGCAGAGTGGGAGAGAGAGAGAGAGAGAGAGAGAGAGAGAGAGAGAGACAGACAGACAGAGGGAGAGAGAGAGAGAGGGAGAGAGGGAGAGGGAGAGAGAGAGAGAAAAGGAGGCAGAGAGAGGGAGAGAGGAAAGCAGAGAGAGGGGAGAGGGAGAGGGAAAAGGGGAGAGAGAGAGAGGGAGAGAGGAAAGCAGAGAGAGAGAGGGAGAGAGAGAGGGAGGGAGAGAGAGGGAGAGAGAGAGAAAGGGAGGCAGAGAGAGGGAGAGAGGAAAGCAGAGAGAGGGGGAGAGGGAGAGGGAGAAGGAGAAGGAGAGGGAGAGGGAGAGAGGAGAGGGAGAGAGAGAGAGGGAGAGAGAGGGAGAGGGAGAGAGAGGGAGAGAGAGAGAAGGGAGAGGAGAGGGAGAGGGAGAGGGAGAGGGAGAGGGAGAGGGAGAGGGAGAGGGAGAGAGACTCGGGAATAGCAGCCACCCCTCCTGGCACAGGTGTAAACCCACAAGTTGGAAGCAGTAAGACCAGATGCCTTGATGGCATCACAGGTGCAGAGTCCAGCACTGAGCCTGACTTAATGATGTGCAGCTGGATTGAAGCGTTCATCCAAAGGGGCAGACAGTTGTAAAGGAATCAGCAGATAAAATATGCAGCTGGTTGGGTATAAGGATGAAATTTAAAAGGAAGAAAAAAAACAAATCCAACTATTGTTTTTGTGGATGAAAATTCCTGCAAAGAAGAGGCACCTGCTCAGCCACAGGCTGCTTGGGACTTCAGTGATGATGGAGAGACTGGAATGCGCCAAGTCCTGAGCCCATCTTTAGCCTCCTTAACAGCCACTGATGGCCCTTCTGAATGTGGCCTAGCAGCTGTGTGGCTATTGGGTGAATCTTCGGAATGTACAGGCAGGGCGACTTCCACCAACAAACAGCTGAGAGTGACAGCAGCTAGTGTCTGTCACATCCTGGCTTTTCTGGGGTCTGCCTACTAATGAGAGTGAAAAGTGTCTTTATTTATGACTCTCCTGATTTATTACTATAACGCTTCCTGGAACTGTTGCTATATCAGAACACGGTGTTTGACAAAAAAAAACAAAAACCAAGCTGAGCTTCTGTTCCCAAGCCATGGTCATTTGTATTGGCCCTGAATAAACTGTCTCTTACCCCTCTGTGGTAAGAGCGGGTTTTTCATGGACACTTTAAAGGGACTCAGCAGATTAGAAACAGGTGGTTTGGGTGGGGTGGCCAGAGACACCCTGTGGGCTGGGGAATGAGGCTTCCCATTAGAGCAACTCATTTGCACAAGGCCCCGGGAGGCAGCCACAGCAGCAAACAAACAAAAACAAGTGTTCAATATTCGACTTTAGGTTGGTCCATGTAGGAAATCCTAGCAGGGATTTTACAGTGTAGTGTGGTTTCTTTCTTTCTTCAACTTTAAAAACTTTTTATTTATTCATTTATTTACTTATTTTTGCTGGGCATATTGCTGCCTCTCCTCTCTCTCTCTCTCTCTCTCTGTGTGTGTGTGTGTGTGTGTGTGTGTGTGTGTGTGTGTGTGTGTGTGTAAGTGAGGGCATGCCACAGCACACATGTGAAAGTCAGGAGACAAGTCGTGGGCACTGGTTGTCTCCTTCCACCATGAGGGTGCTGGGCAATGAGGACTGCATCAGGCCTGGACAGCAAGCATTTTTACACACTCAGCCATTTCCTAACACTGATTTGGTTTCTTGGTGAATGGATAGACCTCCTGACAGATTTTTACTATAAAATGCTAAATGTCTCGAGCTCTTACCAGGTTTTGACCTGGGAGGAATGACAAACAGAGTTGGTTTTGAGTATATAAGTTTTACTCCACACTTATGTCAAAGCAACACTCAAGCATAAGCAAACAATCCTAAGAACTACAGACAATAGGCTCACAGCAGGGGTACCTCTCCTGTAGGCCCACAGGTTCGGGCTCAGGACTTCCGCTCCTCTGGATTCAGGCCTGTGATTCTCCTGGGGGCCCGGTGTCCTGGAATCTGGCTCAGACCTGGCGGCACTCAGCTTGATGGACTGGTTGTCTCAGGTTAGTGGAGGAGAGCTCCAGGACATAGAGTCGTGGTACACTCTAAAATTCCCAGTTCTGAGCTGGTCCTTAAATAGTTTGCTAAATCGTGCTAATCACACTTTGCCACACTCCACACATTCTCACTCTTATCTACAAGGGCTGCATAGAGGGCCTATGCTCCCTTTCCTTTAATCTTTCTTCAGCCAGGTCTTTGCCTTCCTGGTTACAAGGCTCCTTACACTTAACCAATAGAACATTTCTTGTATCAGTTTTCCTTTGCACAGATAGCCCCTACAGCTGGCCAGACTATCCCAGCACATCTGGTGAGAAGAAACTCCACCCTTCATGGCTTCTTGGTCTTGTTGTTTTCTTTGGTTTACAGCTGAACCTTCCTGGCTGACTTCCACTCACTGGCCTAGCTCTATTCCTGCAGCTGACTTCCTTATCTGCTGACTACTCAGTTCTATAGGGAGGCCACAGAGCAAGCATGCCTCAGAGCACTCTCCTTCCCAGGCTGTAGAGTTCCTGGTGTAGACCTTGTCTCCCAAACACTCACAGTCTACCTGTCTGCCAGCAAGCTTATCATGCATTTGCACAGAACACAGTACTCAAGTGGCCAAGCACGGGGCCCCAGGAATCCTGACCCTAGACCCTATCTGATCATCAGGAGAACCCACAAATGTGATGGCTTCTTTGCTCATTCATGTCATATTGAGCCTCCAGGAAATGAAAACTCCCAAATCTTTTCCAGCTGAAACATGTGGATTTAGTTTTCTCAGATCCCAAGAATAAGTGAGGACCAAGAGCAAATGCAGCCCCTGGTACAGCAGCTGTTAAACCCATGTAGAGTTCTACCCATTCCTCTTAGCGCTTTCATCTAAATGTCCTAATAGTCTCAAGGTCTTCCAGAAAGTGTCTGTCATCATTATTAGTTACTCTTCAGCTTTACATCACGCCCAAACTTGATCAATCTATATTGTCACATCATGATAAAATGTGGTCATGTGCATCACACCAGGGCAGGGAACAGATAGGCCCAGACCACTCCTACAGTTAATGTCAACAATAGGCCCACACAATGGAGCTGGCCCTAGAGCACTGCCCTCCAGCAGCCCCAGGCTATCGCATGGGACCTGGCCTCCCTGGGTAATCCACACTAGGGTGGATTATCATTGTCTGCTCAGAAGGTGGGGTCTCCACCAAGTTGCCAGAGAGAAACTGTGTTTATCTCTTTGGTCAGCTCCCATAGAAGGCACAGCTAACACAGCTTCACACACACCCACAGCTGTGAGACCCTCCCCTCCACACACCCACCTCTACCTGTCCAGCACACCATGATGGGACAGGCACACCAAACCTGGCCTCGTAGAGATTCAGTGTTGATATGTGACCACCATTCTGAGACTTTTGTTGGTTACAAGCCATTTCCGGTTCCTGAGCTAATGGGGGACCCCACAACCTTGCCTTACAAGGATGAGTTGAGCCTCAGTGGAGAGAATGGATATAGACATTTTTGAAAGCTGTCCAATGCTTTGCAAAGATGAGTATATTATAATAATTGAGAGTCTGTGGAGAACTATGAAGTGAGTCGGTGTCACTCAAAACTCCTTTTTAAAGCAGTTCATTGTACTCTAACCTATGCATTCATCTCTTCATGTTTTCCTCTTAAATTCCCAATAAAAATGGAACATCATGAACACATGTGGGGAGAGCATTAAACACAAATTAGCTATCCCACGTTCTTCAGTCACTTCCCAGGGAAGCCATACACCTAATAAAATGCTCTGCCAGGGCTGGCACACACACTTCTGATAGCCCCAGCAGGCACTGACCTTGGCACCATGACAAGGGCAACATTTCCAAATGGATGAACACTTCCTGAACAAAGTGTCCAGTGTACTAGGAATAAACAGGCTTTTCATCAACCAAGCCTGTGTGTTTTCTGGTTCCAGAAAGCTTCCCCACTGCTAGGGTCAGAAAACAGGGACACCAACCAGAAGTGCCTGCCTCTTGGGCAACCTGCTACTCTTGCTCATCCCTCCCAGAGGATTCTGGGATTGAGCAGTCATGCAGGCCTCTGCCATGGCTTCACAGTTTCCCTTCTGCTTCTGCATCTCTGCAAAACATTCCTTTGGGCTCTGGTAAGATCAAGCAGGTGACCAGCTGTTCTTGTAATGCAAAAGAGAGCCTGGGGTCACATGGGCAAGAATCTGCTGCCACTTCAAGCAAGATGTCATCAAACATTAGCAAGGCCAAGCTTTTTGAAGTAGACTGGTCACTATGGTAGTCCCTAGTAGAGCATTGCACAGGCTTTGAGGACAAGGTTGTTGAGATGAAATTCACTGGGGGAGTGAAAAGGGACAATGGACTCCCCAGACATGAATCACATGTGAAGAATTCAACTAGTAAAACTGGTAAACTTGTCTGAGCCAATGAGGCTATAGATGTCCAACTTAGCCATTCTTCCTTTCTGTCTACAAATGTCCATTCAGTGAACATTTCAAATGGGGACATACCACACAACACAATGCTGCAAAGCTGAGTTGAGCATTCTGTGTTCTGGAAACACAGAATAAACCAGCTAAAGTCCCTGCCTTGTTTACATTCTGGAAAAATAACACAAGAAATAAACAAGTAAATAAATACTTATGTACTGCTAGGTGCTAAGAGTCATGGGAATATGCATGGGGGGGCAGAGTTTCTACCTGAGGAATGGTGACGGTCACTGAGTTGAAGCCTCTGCTTACTATAACTAAGCTATTATGTTTCTGTAGGAGCAGAACTGTTCATACAGTAAAGACTTTGCTGACATACATTGGTCTCCCATCAGAGCAAAGATGTTCCAGGCAGCATTTGTTGGCACTGTGTGGTGTGAGGGCTTGGAGGGACACAGCGCACAAGTTGTATGTTCAGAACCAAGGCTGCAATGGCTATGTACAAAGCAGCACAGGTGAATGCTGCTAGCAACGCCTGGGACTTGTTACCTGTTTGATTGTGAATCAATAGTTGTTGCATGTCCAGAAACCTGTTACTGTTGCCAGATGTGATTCCTGCATACAGACACACAACCCTATAGAGCAGTGGTTCTCAACCTTCCTAATGCTGTGACCCTGTAACATGGTTCCTTATGCTGTATGACCCCCAACCATAAAATCATTTTCATTGCTACTTCATAACTGTAATTTTGCTACTGTTATGAATCACAATGTAACTATTTGATTGCAAGATGTCTGATATGTGACCCGGGGGTTGAGAACCAGTTCCATAGAGGGTTGTGTCCCACGTGGGAAGCTGTGCTATGCTGTCCATTTGGAATCTCTTGGAGAACAAGGTCAAATGAATTGCCAGGCCCCACCCCAGAGGTTCTGGTTCTATGGATCTGGAATGAGCTGGAGAACTTACAGCCTCCCCTGTGAAGCTGCAGCTGCCTATCAGGATTCAGGCCCATTTTGGTATCTCCGTGCTAAGGAAATACACACTTTGCATTAGGAAAGAAGGTTAGCGGAGAGCTGATAGACACAGCTGGAGTGGGCGGAGGGTGTTAGAAACACTGAGAACTTGCCAGCCCACTGTCCCTTGTTTTATCTCAGTGCTGCAGGAGCAAGGTCACCATCCCTGAGTGACCACAGGGGAGGAAGCACTGAGGGTTTGAAAGTGGAATCATTGTCTTGGAGGGTAGTGGGGAAAGTGGTGTCGTGGGGACAGGGGAGCCAGACAAGCAGCAGAGATCTGCCTGCAGGTAGTGACGCTGGTGGAAAAGGGAGATCCCTGGCTATGTAGGGGAAAGGAGTGGGTCCATTGAACTGAGTGGCAATGAGCCAGGACCCTGGTTTTGCCAGTCAGGTGCAATGGAGGCAGGCAAGGGTCGAAGGGAGTTGGCTGTAAACTGATGGATGGGATGATGGTGAGGGACCAGACACAGAAAGGACAATGTGATGAAGCCCTGGTTACAGTAAGGGACAATGAAAATGTTGGAGATCCATCAGCTGTGGGTCCCCATGAGGTAGAAGAATCTGTGGAGAGACAGGTTGGACTGGAAGGAGGAGAGTGTGATAGGAGAGTAAGACGCGGTAATTGGGACTCTGGAGGGAGCTGATTGGCAATGCCAAAGTCAAGTGCATTTCATGGCAAAGCAGCACTGTTGGAGGAGGTAGGGGACTGGGTACCAGGAAGATGATGCTTGTAGATAATGGGATCACCAAGTATTGGAATCAAGAGTATTGTTGAACATTGAGACGCAGCTTTCAAATTCGCCTTACAGAACCCAGTACTCTGAAGAAGGGGCAAGTTCTGAAATACAACTCTGGGCCCTCAGCATCAATGGCACTTTCACAGGGACAGGCTGTGGTGGTAGACACGTGGCTCTCTCCATGACAGCGGTTACTAAGTCAGGACATAGCAGGCCAGTACCTTACAAGGAGAGGCCATGCCCAGAGCACAGCAAAACTGCTTGAAGCCTTAGCTTTGTGGGAAGAACCCAGAATTCTCCCCCGAACTGTGGAGCAGTTCCTGCCTGTCAGGTCAGATCCATTCCTGAAGCAGCACAGTCATCTCCTCCAACCCCAAGAGTCCAATCCCCAGGCTCTTCTCCACAGTAAGCCATTGCTACTACTCCCTGACTAGAGGGGGGCAGTACTTGAGCCTCACAAAACTAAATCCCATCTAAGCGCATAACCAAGAAAGAGCAGGAGAGAGTGGGGAAACGTAAGAAGAATTTATACATAAGGTTGACCATGGCTAACCTTGAATAATTTTTTCCCATTTTCTAAAGTTTCTAGAATTAGGCTGTGGTAGTAATACATATCTAAAAAAAAATAAAAGTTACTTTGCTATTTGTAAAACAAGGGGAACAAAACCCTCAGAGGAGCATTCCAGGCAGTAGTGTCAACTACCTGAACATAGTGGGGACTGTGCTCAGCAGAGGGAAGGATAAAAAAGCAGGGCAAGTCTGCCTTGGCATCACTAGAGCTCCCAAACCAGAGAGAGAGACAGAGCGAGACAGAGACAGAGACAGAGACAGAGACAGAGCACAAAGCAGCAGTCTGTGACCTGCCCCTGACCTAGATTGTGTTGACCAAATAGTCCTTGTGCCGTCATTGCCTGCCTACTAAGGGTAATGAGCTAAGTTCCAAGCCAGCCCTCTGCGGCACCTGCCTAACATATGGGTCATTTTTCTCTTCCCAGCTGTGGTGTTCAGTGCCAGTGCAGAACTACGAATGCCTCCTTTACTGAGACCTGAGGTTTGAGGTAAAATTCAAGGTTCTCTAGTATAAACATCCCAGGACCATGGATCAAGGACAGGTCACAAATAAGACTATTACATAAATAAAATATATCTTCAGACACCTCCCTTAGAGGGGAAGCAGTACTACTTCCTACCAGGCACCCAGATTTCTAGAGTCCCAGGATGTAATTCCCTATCCTGTGTGTCTGTCCCTAAAGAGCACCTGCTGGTGGGTGCTCTACCCTGAAGGGGCTCATTCACTTCCTGTGGTGGGAGTAACTAAAGGTGTCCATTGTGTCTTCACTAAGGCCTCTTTCTGGAAAGACATTGCCTTACTCAAGTAAGCAACATGCTAATGAAAGAAATATTAGGGTGGCCTCTAGGATACTGATAGAGGAGAATTTGTTGTTGTTGTTGTTGTTGTTGTTATCTTTGTATGGTCCAGAGAATGACCTAGGATGGTCAATCATTGGCTTTGAATTAGTGACTTTGTTTAGTATATAGCCAATCAAAGCAAAAGAATAAGTAGCAAAAGATACATGATAGACAGACAGACAGACAGGCAAATGGCAAAATATCAAATCAGGTGCCCAAAATATCCCACAAAAATTGACTATTGTTGTGGAATATTTAACTATGTAAAGATGTGTTGCATTTATTTATGTTGTAGAATATTTGTTTATGTAAAGATGTGTTGCAGTTTTACCTTGCCTTCCTAAGGCACCTAATTGGTCTAATAAAAAGCTGAACAGTCAATAGCGAGAGAGGAGGTATATAGGTGGGACTGATGGGTGGGAGAGTAAGTAGGAGGAATTTAGACGATGGGGAAGGAAGACAAAGAGATGGCATAGAGACGGGGAGCATGTGGCGTGCAGGCAGACATTGTGCTGGAGAGGTAGCTGAAAGTTCTATATCCAGATGGGCAGGCAGCAGGAAAAGAGTGTCACTGGGCTTGGCTTGAGCACCTGAGACCTCAAAGCCCACCCCCAGTGACACGCTTCCTCCAACAAGGACACACCTCTTAACAGTGCCACTCCCTCTGAGCCTGTGGGGGCCATTTTCATTCAAACCACCACAATCATTGAATCAGGTACCCACAACAAGGGGCAAAAAGTGATTGGGGAAGTTAAGATGATCATCTGGAGTTCCCAGCTGAGACTTGTCTCCATGGCTGAGCTTCCTTTGGCTTCTCTTTCTCACTGTGGGGACATTTATACATGGGACAAGCAACAGTAACCTCTACTGGATGTGTCTGACCTTCTCAGCCTGCTCAAGCACCATCGGACAAGGTTCCAATATAATGTGTCTTCCATCAGGTATGTTGATTATACATGACAATGGGCTCCATAGTGGCATCTTCATAATACACTTAACGGATCTTATCATATTCAACCCATTACTCCCTCTTATTCCCTCCCTTTCTACCTCATCCCTCTTCCGATTTCATTTTCTATTCTTCCTCTGTTATTTCTCTTCTTTCTTTCCTTTTGTGATAGCACAGTGAGTTGGGGTTGTGGGTGAGGGATTACTTACAGGAACATGGATTGTGCCACTGATGAAAATCTCTCTCCCTCCCCTAGAGACCACTAAGTACCTATAGGTACTCAGAGGGGGTGATCCCTCCCAGGGGAGAATATTAGAGAGAAGAGTCGGCAGTGTCCTAAAATAAGGTTTACTTATATTTAAATACATCTCTTTAACAAGAGTGTGGACTTCCTCTGAGACCAGGCTACAAGGGTCTGTTATGGAATAATGAAGCATTTAAAATAAACAGGCCGGATAAAGAAAGGAAAGAAGCAGCATAATAGGGAACTGATCCCAAAGAACAGACATGTCTTTCACTTCCTCCTCTCCCGTGCTGTGTGGAGGGGGAAGATGACTTAGCTCTGTGAGGGTACACCTCAGGTCACACGGCTTAACATTTTTTGTTTAGTGCAGCAGTTTTCGAAGAGGGGTCCTGAAAACTCTTGATCGCCTTTTAGGTGGCCCTTGAGGTCAAACTAGCTTTATGATCCTCTTCTTACCTTCTAATTGAGCATTCCAGTGACCACATAACTCGTGACGACATGACTGCATCAAAAAGGACTTTGTGATCTCAAATATTGTGAAAGGCTTTGACTCACTGACAATTTATGTCATCTTTTAGCATTTTAAGGTTCTGTAAGGGGAACTAGCTTAACTTCAGTGAAGCACAGTGTTGCAAACTTATTTGACGGTGGAGTTTGTTTTTGTTTTACTCTGATTGGGCCCACAGCTGTCCTGTTTTGGCATCTACTCCTCCAGAGGTTAGCCATACCAAAGCTAGAATTCCTCTAACCAAGAAGTTTCTCTGTGATGGCTTGTGCGCATAATTATAAAGGAGAATGGAGTGTCAGACCAGAACACAGCCTTATCGCAGGGCTCAGACTCCACCTGTGCTATTTACTGCCTGTGACTCTGAGAAAATTATTTAACAATCTCTGTTCCTTGTGTTCTCCAGGAATGATTAGGTTGGTGGTCTTAGCACAGGGCTTGTAAACTGTAAATGCTGTAGGAGAAGAAATCTTAATCTCTCTGTGGTGGTTTGAATGTAATTGGCCCCCATAAGCTCATAGGGAGTAGCCCTATTAGGAGGTGTGGCCTTGTTGAAGTAGGTGTGGCCTTGTTAGAGGAAGTGTGTCACTGTGAGGGCAGGCTCTGAAGTCTCCTATGCTCAAGCTTTGCTCAGTGTGACACTCAGTCCACTTCCTATTGCCTTCTGATTAAGATGTAGCTAGCACCATGTCTCCTGCACACTGCCATGCTCCCCACCATGATGAGCTGAACCTCTGAGCTATGAGCAAGCCCACTCAGTTAAATGTATTTCCTTTATAAGAGTTGCTGTGGTCATGGTGTCTCTTCACAGCAATAGAAACCCTAACGAAGACACTCTCCGTGTGCCAGGACCCAAGGGCAGGCTGCAGACAAGCACTGTGATCTGAGGCAGGTCTTTAATGCATCATAGACTTCAGTTCATCTGCCTGCATGTTATTGGCTCAGGTGAAGCCTTTTCTGATGCTGATGTTATGACTGAGCACACTGGCTAGGAGAGCAGATACATGCCAGGAGCAAAGCAGAGAGAGAGAGGGGAGGGTAAGAGCCTGGGGCATGGATGACATCTGCAGGGAGGAGGGGGCTCTCAGAATAGAATGGCTGGCCTTTAGGGCAGAGTCTCTGTAGGGTTCTGCCTCCCATGGACCAGCATCTCACCCTACCCAAGCGGGAAAGAGCAAGACAGTAGGGTTGGTTATTATCAACAACCTGTGCCATGCCCATGCTGCCATGCCCAAACCTGACTGACTGAGGAGGGTGAAGCTCAGTGGTAGAGCCCTTCCCTAGCTTGCACAGGGCCCCATCTGCAGGACCTCCAAACAAATGAACCAACTGTCCACCTGAGGTGAGGATCTGGCAGTAAAGAGGAGCAGCTCTGTAAACGACCCTCTAATGAGGTCTGTCCCTCACCCAGCTGTAGAGATACCATGTGGATCTTGACCTTGCAAGACACAACAGCAGCTGCTTCTACCCAAATCCCCACACTGTGACTTCACCACCATTGGGTATGAAGGGACTTCACAGACTGAAAACACCCTGAAACGCAGAGACCACCCCAAATCATTGTTGGCTTCATAACTATCTATGACATGCATATTTGTCCTAATTACAAAATTCCCTCCAAACTGAAACAATGGCCCTATAAAGAGAGGAAGGCTCAGGAGCCTCAGGGTTGAACAGGAGGTAAACAAAAGGTCATGTATCTCGAAAGAGCAGAGGCTTGGAAGACTCTCGAGGGCCTCCACCAACAGTATAAACTAGAGAGAACAGTTGCTGGGACTGGAGACTGATCAGCCACACCAGGAAGACAAAGAGAGATGTCCAGAGTGTAGAGCTGCAGCAGGCTGCGTAGTGGCTTGGGGATGCAGTTTTCCAGTATTGTCACTGCACTGGGGGAAATTTCTGGTAACACAGCTGCTTTCGAGCTTTCCTTCTCCTTGTAAGAATACTTACAATACTCACAATACTCTTGTTAGGAACCTCAATAAAAACTCATTGGCTCATCAGGGGAAAGCAAATCAACACTACTTTGAGATTCCATCTTACACCTGTCAGAATGACTAAGATCAATAACACAATTGACAGCTCATGCGGGCAGGATGTGGAGCAAGGGGAACACTCCTCCATTGCTGGTGGGAGTGCGAACTTGTATAGTCACTATGGAAATCAGTGTGGCAGTTCCCCAGAAAGACGGCAAGCAATCTACCTCAAGATACTGCTATACCACTCTTGGACATACATCCGAAGGATGCTTCATCCTACCACAGGGACACTTGCTCAAAACCATGTTCATTGTGGCTTTGTTCATAATAGCCAGAAATTAAAAACAACATTGCTATCCCTCAACAGAAGAATGGATAAACAAAATGTGCTACATTTATGCAACAGGGATTTTACTCAGCTGTTAAAAAATGGCATCATGAAACTTGCAGGAAAATGGATGGAACTAGAAAAAATATCATCCTGAGAGAGGTAACCCAAGCCCAGAAAGATAAATATGGTATGTATTCACTTACATGTGGATAGTAGCCATTAAATAAATGATAATCCAGCTATAATCTGTAGACCCAGGGAGGACAGGTATAGAGGAAGGGAATCGGGGGAGGGACACACAGATCTCCCTGGAAGGGGGTAAAATAATGTATTTTATGGTGGATGGAAGAGGGGACAGTCAGGAAGATCAGGTGAAAGAGGGAGAGAAGATGGTATTGGGGGAAGGAATGAGGAGAGACGGCTGGAATTGAGAGACATTTGAGAGGTGGGATGGAAACCTAGTGCACTGGAAAGTAACAGGAGTGACTCCTAATGACACTCTGCTATACTCATAGATCAGGCCTTTACTCAGCCATCATCAGAGAGGCTTCCTCAAGCAGCAGATGGGAACAGATGCAGAGACCCACAGCCAGACATTATGCACAGAGAGACCTTGGAACACACAGCTCTAAATGGGATGTCTCCATCTAATCCCTCTCCTCAGAGCTCAGAGAACCAGTGGAAGAGGAGGCTGAAGGAGTTGGGGAGACAGGGGCATGGGGGACACCTGGAGAAGAAGGCTCTCTAAAACAACCGAGCAGAGCTCATATGAACTCAGAGAGACTGAAGCAGCAAGCACATGGCCTGCATGGGTCTGCACAGGTCCCCTGCATGCACACTGCAGCTCTCTGTTTAGTGCTTTACAGGACTCCTGAACGTGTGAATGAGCCAGTCGTGTCTTTTTTCTGGGGCTCTTTTATTTTTCTGTTGGCTTGGCTTATTCAACTTTGATGCGATAGTTTTTGTTTTATCTTATTGGATTTTATTTTGCTTTGTTGTTATCTCTTAGAAGCCCGTTCTTTTCTAATGAGAGATTGAAAGGGAGTGGATGAGGGGAAGAATTGGGAGGAGTAGAGGGAGGAGAACCTGTGTTCAGATTATATTGTATGAGAAAAGAATCTAAGTTTAATAAAAGAGGGGGAAAAGAAAAAGAAACAACACAAAATAGAATGAGAAGAAAAAGATAAGGTTTTCCAAATTCAAGAAATCTCAGCTGATAGTGTATATCTTTAATGCCAGCACTGGGGAGGCAGAGGCAGGAGTGGGCATTAAGTAGCCACTCAGAGGACACCTGGCCCTGGAAGGAGAAGACACCTATGTGGTTAGTCTATTGTTGAGCTGATATTAGCTAGAGTCACCTAGGAAGAGGGGGCTTCAATTCAACTGAGGAATTGCTTCCAGCAAATTGGCTTGTGGCTTGTCTGTGGGGCATTTTCTTGATTGGTTATTGATATAGCAGAGCCCAACCCACTCTGGGCAGTGCCATCCCTGGGCAGGTGATCCTGGGTTGTATAAAATGGTAACAATTCGCCGGGCATTGGTGGTGCATGCTTTTAATCCCAGTACTCAGGAGGCAGAGGCAGGCAGATCTCTGTGAGTTCGAGGCCAGCCTGGTCTCCAGAGAGAGTGCCAGTACAGGCTCCAAAGCTACACAGAGAAACCCTGTCTCGAAAAAAAAATGGTATCAATTCTGGGCATGGTGGCACACACCCTTAATCCCAGCACTCAGGAGGCAAAGGCAGGTGGATCTCTGAGTTTAAAGCTAGCCTGGTTTACAGAGTAAGCCTCAGGTCACTAGGACTACACAGAGAAACCCTGTATCAAAAAAATGGGGAGGGGCATGGAGGAGGTTGAGCAAGCCACTAAGCAGCCTGTGCTTCAGTTCCTGCTTCCAGTTTCTGCCTTGAGTCCTGCCCTGGCTTTCCTTCATGATGGACTATAAGCTGTAAGCTCAAATAAAAACCATCTCATCCCCAAGTTGCTTTTGGTCAGTGTTTATCACGGCAACAGAAAATAAACTAGGACACCTGGCCAGAATCCCAAGTGTCACCCCAAATCCCAGATGCCTTCCCAACGTTCCAGCACCCCATTGGCCATTTAAAACCAAGAATGGAATTAGCCAGATTCAACAAAAATCACAGAAGGACACCGTGCTTAAAAATACTATAGCCAGCAACCAAAAGCCTCATGTCTGTTGTAAGAGATGGGAACTGGTGGGTGAGGGTTGTGGAAAGAGGACTTGCTGTCCTGCACTTTCTTCAGATTCAGGAGCACAAAGGGCCAGCATTTTGCCAAGAAGCAAGATGGGAAGTATAAGAGTGCCTGATTTTTCCCTTTATCTACATGTCTCCAACTGCTATTCCATGCTTCCAGCCGTTACCATATGTTCACAGATTTTAAAGCCACAATAAATGCCAGGGGGAGCAGCTGTGGAATGATTCACACCTTTGTTCATTTTCAGCACCCCCATCCGATCATGTCATTTAAACCATGTCCTCCTCCTCCACCTGCTCACCCTCTGTGTTAAGGGCAGCAAGAGAACTGCCAGTTAAGCTTTCTTACTTCCTTACACGCCCCACCTTGTGTGTGTGTGTGTGTGTGTGTGTGTGTGTGTGTGTGTGTGTGTGTGTGTGTGTGTTAGTCCTAGCCTTCAACCTTGTTTGAGTCAGGGTCTCTTGTGTTGTTTTCCCACTGCGTACACCAGGCTACCTGGACTCTGGGTTTATGGACACTTACCCTGATTTTTTCATGAGTTCTAGGGATTTCAAACCAGGTCCTCATGCTTATTCAGCAAGTGCTTTTATCCACTGAGCCATTCCTTAGCCAGCTTTGTGGATTCTTATTGGTTGATCCTTAAAGGTTGAACCTCACAGAGAGGACCCACGAGTTTGTCCAGCCAAAGAAAAGGCCCAGGTCTCCTGAATGTTTCCCATTTTTAATCCATGTGTCCTGACTATCACCAGCTATCTCTTACAAGATAAGAAATGGGCCCTGGGTACATCCTTAGCCCACCTGTGCTTGACGGTAGGTAAGCATGAAAGGAAGGAAGGCAAGGGCACAGGGTAAGGAAGGGACCCAAGCTAGGAGTCTGTTGCTACCTTCCCCAAAAGGCTGGCAGAGTGCTACCTTTATGTTTCAGCACACAACAGCATTCGGGGTGGCTGCAAAAGCAACTTGTTCTTGGGAAAGGAACCAGTAACCCCCAGGATCCCTTTGGAACCCCCAGGATCCCAAACAGGCTAGGCCAGCATTGGGAAGTCTGCCCAGTACTCTGGCCTCAGAAGAGCTACAGGTTTCCAGGGTGGGGCTGGAGCTTCTCGGCATACAAAGTTTGCTCCTAAGAGATGAGGTGGCTTGCCACACCTGGTCGCTCTCTCATAGCTCAGAAGGCTGGGGAACACAAGGGAAACTGCAAACAAGCACAGAAAGGAAGGCAGTGAGCTGATAGTTCATGCATTCCCTCTCCCTTCCCAGGGAGACCGGAAGCTTCTTGAACAAACTTCTCTGGGTGGAGCAGGAGACAGTGGGGATTCCCAGAGAAGCATGACACCAAGTGTGGAACGATCTAGAAAAGCGGCTGGAACCACTGCTTTTGTGTGTAAGCCAGCTTGTGGGTTTCTATGACTTGTCCCCACCCTCGCTAGTGAAAATTGAAGCCTAGTTTCTGCTCATCATTTCCCCAGCCTGAAGGGCCTCAGATGACTAGTTCACAGCTCCTGCCTTGCTCACTTTGCATGGCACCTTGCCCAGCCTTGACCATCGTCAGAGCTCACACACAGAACCCATGGAAGACTGCCAAGCAGGGCACTAGGGAGAAGGCTCTCTGGTGATCACATCACTTGATGTGGCCATAGGGACTGTAAAAGGTATCTCACCTACTACCTGCTCTACTCACCCACAGGGCTGGACAAGAGGTGGCCAGGCTCATCCTATGTGACCCCTGGTCACACTCATGACTCACTGGACCGAGAGAGTACACCCAGCCTGGGCAGAGACAGCTGAATGAGGACATGACATGAAAGTCTGGGCTCATGGCTTCCTCCCACCCGCCACGGCATGAACCCACAGGAACAACAGTCATGCTGGCAAAACCAGGGGGAAAGGGGTAGGGCATGGTTGATTTACCGACATACCCTTCCTCAGTTTCAGAGGGGATGGAAGCTTCCTTCTACCTTGGTGCCCTCTTCTCTGCCCCCGATGGGGGGGGGAGATAAATTCTGGACAAGGCGGTGAGTCACTGTTTTCTGAGCACTACCCATCCTTATGTTTACATTTTCCTCACGAAGTTCCAAGGAGAGGCCATCATCTACACATTATGGCCAAAGCCCAGGTCATAACCCTCTCCAGGTCTCCAGGCAGAGGAGCAGGTCACTGACCGGGACCTAGTATGGCCTGCCTCCCACCCCCACCCCTTAACCTTAAAGGTGTGCTTCTGATGAGGCAGGATTTTTTTTTTCATAGTCCAGTCACGCATGACCCAAGTACCTGAGGTTCTGGACATTTATCTGTCATCAAAGACCAAGCTGGGAAGTGGGCTTCATTGTCTCACACCAGAGAAATCAGGGTCACGGACTCTCAGAGGGGTATACAAAGTGAAAGTGAGTGTTACTGAGGATGATGAGGGCAAGAGGGAAATGGATGGAAAGGGGGGAATTCAGGAGTGATGGAAGAAATTGCTGAAGGTTGGAGAGCTTCACAGGGAGGAAGGCCTTTGATTTTCCTTTGTCTCTGAGTTTTACAGCGCCACTGAAATACATGAAGCTGTAATGTTGCAGTGGAATTTAGTATTTATCACACTGTACTTTTTTCTCTCTCCTGGGCACCAGTGATAAAGGCAGAGAGGTAACCCTTCTCCTACCATCCTGCCCAGTCATCCCTCTGATGATTTTGACATGAGTGCACTAACTAGGAAACTGTAAACCACATCCCCAGTGTGTATGCATTCCAACACACACACACACACACACACACACACACACACACACACACACACACACTTTCTTTTTTTGTTTATTAGTTTGTGGTTGGAGCTTTTGTTGTTGTTGTTGTTGTTGTTTTGATTTGGTTTGGGTTTTGTTTTGTTTTTTGTTTTGTTTTATTTTATTTTATTGGTTTTTGTGGGGGTTTTTTGTTGTTTTTGGTTTTGGTTTTGGTTTTGGTTTTTTTCTTTTGAGACAGGGTTTTCCCATGTAGCCCTGACTGTCCTGGATCTCACTCTGTAGACCAAGCTGGCTTCCAAATCAGAGATCTACCTGCCTCTGCCTCCCAAGAACTTGGATGAAAGGTGTGCACCACCATGCCTGGCATGATGCCATTTTTAATCAACAGCTCTCCTGAGGCACCAACTCAGATACCATGCTAGAAATAGATGCTTCCCTGATATGCATGGAACTCTGGGTTCCATTTCCAGGAAAAAATAAATACATGGGATTCAGATAACACACAATTCATTCACTTAAAATGCTGAGTTCCTTGTTTTTGACAAATTAATGTAATTTTCATTGTTATATAAAAGTTCCTATATAATATGGCTATGTGAAATTAATCAACTTCAATGGCTATAATTACGGTCATAAACTTCTTGGGGAAGCCACTGTTTGTTTCCTTCTTTCTTTCCTCTCCACCTTCAAGAGAAGGAAAGCCCCTCCAGCAGGAGCTGTCTTCTACATTCAAATCTGTCCTGTAATGCTTTAGTTCCTCCCCTTAACCACCCAAGGCCCAGACTTGCAGGCAAGAGGTTGACCTGACCCACTGTTCTTTTCTGCTGCTGCTGCCAAGCTCCTGTGACAGAACTTCCAGCTTTGAGGACATTCCCAAAGTGCTGGGCTCCCTCCCTCTGAGAGCCAGGCTGTGGCTCTTCAGTCTGAGGTCCTACATTTGCCGATGATCAGTCAATGTCAGCAGAGTGGCTTTATGGGACAAAAGCTCTCCACTGCACTGGCCCAAGGCAGACACATGCCGGGCTCCTCAAGAAGCTCTTCCATCCAGATGTCGGACTTCTACTCTTCACACCCAGATGTTAGCCTTTGGATGTTTGCTTCCTTCTTTTCATCTCTTTTGCCTGTAGTTCCATACTTGTCCTAACTGGTATGAAAAGAACCTTCTGGAAATTCAACCTGCTTGGGTGTGGATATGAACACAGTATTTTGATGCTCGGCTTCATGGCTGGTGGGGGAGATGACTCCTGAGCAGGTAGTGTTAGATTCTTGCTTCTGTGGTCTGTGATCAGGAGAGCCCTCCTCTCAGGATTGTCTTAGAAAGGGAAGAAAGGTGAGTGGCCTTCAGGAAGTGAGAGCACGGTTTGCAGGCAGAGTCTGACAGTACTGGCAGGCTCTGGAAGGCTCCCAAGAAGCCCTATCAGTTCTGCCACCAAAGCTGTCCTTTGGGGCTGCCATTACTGCCATTGGCATGAATATGGATGATCAACAGGCAAACCCACTGGCGAGGGTCTTCTGTGTAATTAAATGTACAAGCCTGGCCTCCCCCAGCAGAGAGGGCAAAAGCTCCTGTTTGTAAATGACTTTTCCTAATCCTGAGTGACAGCTTGCTGTTCCTAGGTGCCTATTTTTTCTGCTTTTCAAAAAGAAGGTGACTAATGGGGTCGATTTAAAACACATCTTCATGTAGGCAGTTATTCTTACACTTTGATTCCCTTTAAAATATCTGCCAATACTTTGGACTATGCACTGATATGCAAATTAGGCTTAATAGGGGAAGAAGGGAGATGTCTTTGCTCTTGAAAATCATATTTATAAGGTTAACCAAGTTTTATGTTACATTAGGGAGCAGAGTTAGGATACAACACTTTAGAAATGTAATGTCTGGCAACAGAGTCTATGGCACTTTTCCTCCACTAAATCATTGTTTAGTTTGTCTGCGGCTTGTTTTGGGGGTTGCTTGTCTGTTTTTCTTTTGAAAGAGATTTTTCACCTTGTAGCCAAGGCTGAGCTGAAACTTAACTGTTTAGTCCAAGCTGGTTTTAAACTCCCCTTCGACTCTAGGGGAGTCTTTAGTCCAAGGCGATCCTCCTGCCTCAGCTTCTCAAATGCTAGAATTATATGTGTGTGTTCCTATGCCTGGCTGAGGTAAAACTTCTCCTCTATGCTAAGACTGAGATTGGAAAAAAAAATCTTCCCAAATCCAAAACATCCAGACTCCCCTTCAATGAGGCCGACCTGGAAGTTGTGTGTTTGTGGTTGGCCTTGCTGAAAACCAGTGCAGGGTTTTAAAACAACCTTCTTACAAGACTCAAGCTGAATTGCGTATTTAATAAGTCATCCACTAAAGCCAAGAAAGTGGCACTATGGGCAAGCAATAAGAGAGAAAATGCCACCCAGCATGGCAGTATGTGCCTGTAATCACAGCATTTGGGAGCCTGAGGCTTCAGGACTTCTATGAATTTGAGGCCAGCCTGGGCTACATAGTGAGAACCTGACCCAGAAACAGACAAATACTAATAAATCAACAAACACTTACAAATAGGAAAATATCAAGAAAATCCAATCTAATAAAATAAAACTTACAAAAGGAAGAGACCTCGCATAGAAATGTATGCATAAAACTGTCATAAAAAGAGCTACCATAACAAACAATACAGAAGGTTCTGGCTCCAGTCATGTCAAACGATGCGATGCTATCTAGAAAATGTTCTATCACAGAGGATTCTCCCATTAAAGTGTCTATTTGGTACTAAAATAGAAACGTAATTAAGTCTGTACTTGCTAAGGAATCAGATTATCAGCCAAATATACTCAACACTAAATTCAGATGATTAGCTTGTCAGTGATGACTCAGAGCCTCTTTGGCAGCTTGAACAGTTGGGGCCATCATTCCACACGTGAAGTCACAACCGCCTGTCTTCATAGGTGTGCACTAGTGCAGAGTGACTGAGCTCCGGGCAGTAGTGTTAGGCTTGTTTTTTTTTTATTTTTGTTTTATTTTTGCAGACTGAGTTTCACTATAGACTCTAGGATGACCTTAAACTTGGGATCTTCCTTCCTCAACCTTCACAGTCCCAGAATTATGGGTTGGTGATACCACTCACGGCCCAAGCCAAATGCCCTTGGCAGGTTTCAGGTGACCAGCCATCAGCGGCATCCCCAGCTCACCCAGAAAAGAAGTCACAGTGGAGTTAAAGTCATTGCCAGGTTTTCTCTTTTAGAGTGCATCTTGGCATAGTTTGGGCATAGGATCAATACTGAATACTATTATGAATTAATGAATGAAAAATAACAGAAAGTTGGAATTTTTATGTTGCCTGAGAATTTCCACTGATGCTCAGAGCTGAGATGGGCAACTAGTGACTGGCCCCATCCTGCAGAGAGATGTGCCTCACCATCCAGGTGGGGTCTGACAAGAGTTGGCCATCGCAGTGGACCGCCATGTGGATACAGCAGTAGACCAGCATGCAGATATAGTGGTAGACTAACCTGCAGATACAGCAGCGACCGACATGCAGACATGGATGCAGCTGGAGCTTGCGGCTGACTTTAATGGGTTACTGGAACCACTGTTGTGCATTTCTTTCCCTTCTGTCTCACTGAGACAAGGAGTAAACTACATCCATGTTGGGTAGCTATTTCCTCCAGCCTGCAACACCCCAGCAAAGGGCGGAAGGAGAATCATGAGGCTTGGGAAGCTCACAGAGCTTAGGAAACTTGCACTATGATGTCGCTAGGAAAGCTGGGGGACTGACCAGGCCCCTCCAGGGCTATATACGTGGCTAACAGTTGATGGAGGGGTTATTCTCAGTGGGGCTGCCTGCATATCATGCAGGGATATTCAGGGTGCAGCTTTGTAGAATCTGCTAAGGAAGGGTTTCCAGTGACGCCTTTGAGTCACCTATGCGTCAGGAGAGCCTCTCACCCACCTCCCTGCAATTAACTCCAATAAACTTGTTTCATCCTGCTAGACTTTGGGATGACATCAGTGACAAGCTGGGTGAGTAGGTATTAGTTCATAACTCCCCAGAAATAGTCATGCAACAGTCCCCACAGCTGAGCCAAGAGGGATGGTTTCTCCTACTCAGAGACTGGGGAAATCAGCTAGGAGCAAATCTAGAAACTTCTCCCTTCTTGGTGGGTATTTGCTGAGATGAACAGTCTTGAAGGTTGGAAGTAAACGATTTTTGGCAAAGATTGCACTTGTGAGCTTGCTGGGAAAGACATGATATGATGACCAAGAGCCCTAGGGGCCCCGTACTTGGGAATGGGTCATCTTGATGAGCCCTGGCTACCACAGAAAAGTGAGCCTGGCATTTGAAGTCCACATGGAGAATCCCACTGGCACTGGAGTCGAAGGGGAATTCTGAGTTGGCCAGAGAAAGCAGTTTTCCAGTTCTAGGCACTGCAGGGCATGGGATCCAGGCCTGCTAAACGCCTTACAAGAAAATTAGAGAGAGAGAGAGAGAGAGAGAGAGAGAGAGAGAGAGAGAGAGAGAGAAATAACCAGTACCCCGGCATCTGAAGCCAGAGGACATTAAAGGCTTCGGTACAGCACTCACAGCTAAGGAAAGCGGCACTTTGGCTTCTCCCCCAACCCCTCTCCCCACTTGAGCTGGCTTAGGAGCCAGAAACAACCAGAGAAAAGCAGGGCCCCTTGCATGATCCTATCAGACAGACAGTACAATCTTAGAGGTTGGGTCAGGCTTGAGCTGAGGGAAAGGGAAATACTGGAGAATTTTATGCACATCATTTAAACTATATTAGGCTGGACATGTTTACAATTGTATACTGAAGGCAGTTTATGTATACCTGAAGTGGACCCAGCAGTCATGGGATCGCCTGAGCTATGGACCAGGGTAAGAAGATTCCATAAAACAGGGCAAAAGGGCATTGGCACAGGGGAAAGGGGAAAGTGGCAGCTGTTGTAACTCCCTGCTCAGCTAGTTTATTTTATTCCATTCAGTAAGTGAACAGGAGACTGAATGAATTTTTGTATATAATTTTGACTCTGGCCACCTGTCCAGTGCCTGCTGCACATCTGGCATGACACGAGCTTCACGCAGACAGCGTCAGGCTCCTGCATCAGCTTTGCAGGTGTGGCTGGAAGCCGCCAAGTTCATGAGTCAGACCAGGATGACCTCAGGCCACTTGTGACTTTGCTCAGGCATGTGGCAGGTTAATCTTTCACCAGCTTCTTATCACACAGTGGCTATTACTTTGTCCCAGGTAAGAGATGACTTCTAGAGTCACCTTAGCCAAGTGTAAGGATGCACCTTGTGTTCAGCATAGGGTACAGGCAGCTTCACCTTGGACTGCTCCGGACACACCCTAACAACAGCAAGAGTACACCCAAGACCAGAAGAGACCTCCTCATAGTTCTTTGCATCATGGGTGGTCAAGCTGGCCTGGTCACCCTGTGAAAAGAACAAATGTTTCTATTCAAACATTTCCCCACAGGCTCCCCAAGATCCCTTCTCTTGTCTTCTCTTTTTTTTTTTTTTAATTGAGGACAAGGTCTGGCTATGTAGCCCAGACTGGCCTTGAACTTGCAGTGATCCCCCTGACTGCCTCAACCTTCTGACTCACTGGTGTTATAGGCCTGTACTGTTCAGCTAGCTTCTTCTCTCTTTAGAGATGCTAATCAGCATTGTACTAACCTGGTACCTGAACCATTTTCTAGAGAGAGTAACTGAGGCAAAGAGAGGTGGGCTGCCTCAGGCGGCCTCCTAGAGTAAAACAAGATGTATGGAGCGGGCTGATAGGCCTCAGTCACCATAAAGTCACATGTCTCAGCTGGTAGACAGCAGAAGATGTTTTCTGGTGGCTAGGGCACCTTCAGAGAGCACAGATGTCAGTATCAAGCCCCAGACAGGCCGAACATCACCACCTCTAACTCAGACCACTTTGCAGGCTTCAGAGCCATCAATATGCTGCTTCTTTATGGCGAGCCCAAGGAAGCCCAGCACGGAGAGTGGAAGGGTGGAAGGACAGGCCTGGGAGTGCACAGCTGTTAAAGGAAGAAGGCACCACGACCTCAGCGAAATCTGTGAGCCTCCCTCCAAATGAGGTCATGCCTAACTAAACAAGAGCACACAGGAGGATCCTGGGGATCCAGGCAGATGTCCCTCTGAGCAATGGAACGGGGTCAGGAGGGCAGATGGTTCGGTCTATGTTTTCACACTGCTCCATATGGGCTCGCCTTGGTAAGCAGAGCAGTACTCAGTCCCAGGAGAAAGTGCCCCCCTTCCTGGGTCCCCTGCTCTGTCCCAGGAACCTGTGTGCCAAGTCTAGTGCCAAGTTGGGTTTCCAGAGCTCAAGCTGTGCCTGGGCAGGGCAGATCTCTGGGTGTAGAAATGGCTGTGGGGTAAAGACGCTTGCCATCTGGGAGAGGCTACCAAGCCAACGAGACCATTTTCCTCTCCAGGGCATCAGGAAAGAAGTGAGAGCCGCAGAGCCCCACACCCACCCGAATCTCCAACCTCCAAGCTCTTGTTCCTGTGGCAACACCTCATGTACTTCGTCTCTACGGAGGAGTATCTCAATACAAAGATAAAGTGGCTCCTACCCTTTGGCACATTGTGGGGTCTAATTGACAAGGTAAGGACCAGAAGATGGAGTAGCTGGTTTTCCAGGTTTTGTTCAAATGCCCGAAGATGTTTTTTTATGTTCGGCTGTCTCCATCTTTTAATGTCAACACCAGCTAACGCTGTAGGCAACAAATGGCCACTGTAATATCGTGCTGGGTCACTTTCCAAACTGAGGTTCAGGATGGCTCGAAATGACCTTTTCTTTGGGGTTTTTTAATGACAAAGCATATTTAGACAGACTAAATTTGGCTAAATAAATAAATGTAAGTTCAGAGCCTTCAATTTACCAAAATGCATTTCAAAAGCAAGAGGAGACATGAAAGGCAACAGCTCTACCCAGACTCGAATAGTTTCCAAGGAAAATTCCTGTAATCTTGAAGAATAATAAAAGCTCGCGGATATATTTGGAATTTTTGAATGGTGGAACTGTTTCTGAGAGCATTTTTTCAACATCCCAAGTGAAAAATGAGAACAAGGCCTAAATTGTTTGGTAAAGAGCAAAGGGCCTTTGGTCTGAGAAAAGGAGAGCCTCAGACTGGATGAAGTCAAAAATGCTATAAGGCTGGTGCTTCCCATAAAATATGTATAATGGCAGTTTGTGCCAGAAAAACCACACTCACGGCTCAAACAGAGACTGTATATTATAATTATCTTTATTGTTTTTGTTTGGTTGGTTGGTTAGTTGGTTGCCAAGACGGAGCCTCACATAGTCCAGGCTAGCTCCTAACTCAGCTGTATAGCCTGGAACAGCCTTGAATTCCAGCTCTTCATGTATCTGCCTGCCTAGTGCTGGAGTCACCGGCATTTGCCATGATGACTTGTTACCCTATTTTTAAATCACTTTTATGCCATACTGAATCTTCTGAGTTTCCTTGCGATTTTTAGGTGCTGGTGTCTTGGGCACTGCTGAGTAGGGCTCTCCTGGCACAGAAGAGCAGCCAAATTCCCTTTCCTAACTCTACAAATCACTCAGCTGTGCACTGGAAGAAAAGCTGATGGTAGAGCCCGGGACAACACCATGGGTGACTAAGGATTTAGAGCTGTTTTTGGATAGAAGGTGGAATGAATTTTCTAAAGAAGTTTCTGGATACGGGATAGGAGAACCTTTGGGAGCAAAGAAATAATAATCAAGAAGGGGGGGTGTGAACAGAGTCAGGAGACCCCAGAGCCTCTGAAATTGTCCCAATTCCTGTCTTCCTGCATGCTATGGGAGGGGAGAGTGACCTGAAGAACTGTCCCCAGCTCTCATGAGTTTCTCTAAAGGTCTCCTGCCCAGAGGCAGGAGAAAGTACCCATGACCACCCTCCACCCCAGCTGCCATCTTCATCCCAGATGCAGGACTCCTGGAAAGCTCCCACGCCTGGACTAGTCAGTCCTGAACTCAGAGCCCTTGGATACTGGAGTTTTGAGAAGCCAGAGTCCATTCTGCTGCTCTGGGACAGGATGGTGCTGTAGGGGGAGTTCCCAAGTGCCGTGTTTTAATGTGAGATGGATGAAGGGAGAATTGTAGAATGGCTTCTTCCACAGGCGTCAGGTGTTGAACTGACCCTTTGGTGGTACATTCACAATTCTTTAACACAGAGCGGAAAATGTTTCCTGTCATTTCCAGCACATTTTCGGTCTCTGAAGGCTACTGTCATCACTTGGTCCCCCTCCCTCACCTCTACTTTGGTGGAGTTCTGTGGGGCCTTTCCAGTCCCTAGTCCAGTCACGCCTGCTACGGACTTCTTCAGTCTTCACACATTTCCTGTCTTCCACAACCCTGGCTGCCAACCTCACCATAGCAACAAAGCTGCCCAAGCAAAGGGTGAGCTCTACAGAGACACATGGCAGTTCCTCCCCTGCCACCACTAACCAATATGGCCACTAATACCATTGACCCTGGAATAACATTCTCAGGGGCTTCAGGAACTGTAAAAGATGTACTACAAAAACTGTGTGCAGGCAATGGGTCATGTGCTGAATCCCATTCCAATCCCTTTCAAAGACCAGGAAGAGAAGGACCACTCTCCCCTCCCCCTAAGTAAGGATTCTGGCACCATGTGGCTGATTTCAAAAGAGCACACCAGCAACACACCCGGCAAAGTGTGTTTCTTGTACTCATGCAAACCTACCTAGCCAGTGAACTCACAATTTGCACCAGACACTGAGCTGATTAACTCAACAGCCATGTCCTTTTTCTGCAGCTCTCTGCACTCTCTGGGTGTCGTTGTCACTCGATACTATAGTAGACACTGGCCTCTCTCTCCTCACTGTAAGACCAGACAAGCTGAGTCCCCCACATACCTACACACCACACATAAACACACACTCCCAGGCTGAGGGAGGAGGTCTCAAGAAATGTGGATGTCTGATAGAACTTTGCTTGTTCAAATGTTTGTTGAGCCCTGATTAATTACCCAAGTCTGCCTCAAGCCTAGAAGAGGGATTCTGATAAATAACACCCAACCCTTGCATTCCAGAAGGTTATTGACTCAATAGTGGACACACTATGACCTAAGACCTAAACAAAGGAGGAAGTAAACACAAGAGCAAATGGAATGAGCTTGGCAAAATCTCTGCTTTCGTTGGCAGGAGAAAACTACTCACATTACCTGGGACCGAGGACAGGGACTTATTCTATTTACTTCCTCCAAAGGGCAATGTGCTGGCACCTGAGTTCCCAGCAGAAACACAGTGTTCTCCAACACCAGCCTTTTCCTCTCCTACCCCATCTCTGTGGTCATGGCAACTAGGACTCACCCCAAGAGTTCACCTCGGAAACACGGAGATGTCCAGACACTCCAGTGTCCTTGGGATTCTGGGAAGAAAAAGATAGAAAGATGCCCATTTGTAAGAAGAGGTCAGAGGTAGAAATTAATTTTTCAGAACTTGCTCAGAGTTGAAGATCCACACACTGACTATCCATCTACCTTTCCATCTACCATCCCACCCACTCCCTCATCCCCTGATGAGTCTACCAGGTCATGGACCCATTCACACATCTGTTACCACTGGAAATAAAAATAAGCAAATAAAGAGCCAATATATTATGGCATGGGCTGGAAGGTATCCTAGTCAAATACAAAATACAACCAAAAAAGAGCACACCTCTCTAACTCCTGGAACATGCCTCCTTGCCTTTCTTACAAAAGGCCCCAGTTTCATGAGAAAATCTAACAAACCACATAACATAGGAAGGTTGCATCTAATTGGGTGTTGAGGAAGTACAGCCAGTCCTCTGCTCGTCTGCCTGACCCTAACACCCACTCAATACATTCTAATTATAGAGCAAAGACATGGAACTTGACCCAAGATCTGTTTCCATTTGCCCTGAAAGGCGTATTTCTCCACAAACAACTGAAGGCAGGCTTGGAAAACAAGCTTACAGACCAGACATGTAGAACTCTGGCATGAGGAATCTTTGGAAATCTTCACCAACCCACCAAGAAGCCGGAAATATGGGAATAAATGCGTATTCTGGCTTCTTTCAAATAAAATTATTTAAGAGTTTCAATTCATAAAACAGTCTAGCTAATTTTCCAAGGGGAAAAATGGGCATATTTTGTTTTTCCTCATTCTTCAAAGACTATCCAGGCCATGAAAATAAATTTACACTCAATTTCCTTAAAGGATTTAAAGAGGGCAGTTGCCTTATACAGGATGAGAGAATGGGGGTGGGGATCAGGTTTGACATGAATTAATAAAGTCTTATTTTTAACATAAACTCTTCATGGCTTAGATTAGACATCAGAGGCAGTCATGGTGGTACAAACCTGTAATCCAGACCTTGGGAGACAGAAATAGGATGCCCAGAACTTCAAGTCTAGCTGGGTCTGTGTAGCAAGTTTCAAGTCAGCCCAGGTTACAGAGTGAGGCCCTGTCTAAAAAAGAGGGGATAGTGTGGGGCTGGAGAGATGGCTCAGAGGGTAAGAGCACTGGATGCTCCTCAGAGCACCTGTGTTCAATTCCCAGCACCCACTTGCTGATCCACAACTCAATTTCCAAGGTGTCTCCCGCCCTCTTCTGGCTTCTGAGGACGCTGCAGTTACACAAACAGGCAAAACACCTAGATGCTTAAAGTAAAATAAATAAATCTTTCCTAAAACTTAGATGTCAGCTTAGCTTTTATATTCATATGTTAAAAACAAGAAAAAGAAATAAAACAAAAGCCTTTCTACCCACACATACCCATTTCTTCCAGTTTGGGAAAGTTTTGAGTAGGATGTAACTCTGTTCCATAATTACATAGATTATAGAGTTAGGAATGCTAGGTTTTAAAGCTTACTAACATGTATTTTGTTAATATTAATGTAACAGTTCTGACAGGGGATCTGGCTGGCCATCCTAGGGTGGCACATGTGGCCATGCCTGGCGTTTATGTGGACACAAGGGATTTGAACTCAGGACCTTTTGCTTTCTAAGCAAGTGCTGCTGCCCACTGAGCCATGTTCCCCAAACAGTAGCTGTAGAGTTTTAGGAAAAGAATGGCCATTCCTTCATTTGTGAAGTTGGCATTTTCAGAAGTATATGGTGGTCCTCTTGCCCAGAGTCTATGTTGGGTCTTGCATTGCACATATATAATCAGATTGTTGGTATTTCCCTCTAAGTGTCATTGTGTCCAGTGAAAAGGCAGGAAACATTCTTAATGTTTTCTTTAAGTAACAACAAGAATTCATCCAGCACCCCTGCTTGTTCAGTCTCCCTCCTTCTCCCCTGCCCACCTCCATCTCTATCTTGTGCCCCTCCAGTGAGCCACAGGCATGTGGCCGGCTTAGCCTCCCATTCTAACACTACTAATCCAACCAAGAGCATCTTTCTTTGTTCATGATCACTCCTGGGCAAAGCATGGTCTCCCCAGGAAGGAGCTCCCTTCTACACCCCTCACAACAAGCAGATAAGCACTTAAAAGATTTACTGCCAGTCCCTCTGGGAGAACTGATGGTGGTTGGCCAACATCATAAGAATGAGGAAGGCATAAAAGTTCATGGACACTCCCCTGGCTCCCAAGGCATGCATGGTCAGGGCCTGGCTTCTTCCTTCTTCTGTGACCTCAAGTGGCTTTCTTCAGCCAGCATTGAATGTGGGACAACCTTTGGTGACTGCACATTTGACTTGGTTTGCAGTGGAGGAATTGGTCTCAGAATTCTTAGCTATCTCAGCCATCTCTGGGACACTTGTACCTATCATTCCCCATCCTGGGCCTGAAGCAGACTCAGCTAGTAGATCACAGAGCCCCTCAGCCATCTCTGGGACACTTGTAGCTGTCATCTCCATCCTGGGCCTGCAGCAGACTCAGCTAACAGATTGCACTGGGCCTCATCAGTGTTATCCTCAGCTTTAGAAGGCTTTGCCATGAGACGGATTTATTGACTGTACTACTAGGCCACTTATCTTGGTGCTTTGCATGACAAGCACACAGCAACCAGCTAAAAGGCTCCTGGCCTGAGGAGGCTTACCTACCAGACAGGCATTTGGGTCATGCTTCCAAGCTGCCTGCCAGTGTCAGGACCAAGCTCGACAGTCACCTGATTTGAGCATTAATTAGTAAGAGGCCGATTTGAAGCACTTGGTCTAAACATGGGAGGGTGAGTTAACCTGATAGAGATGGAAAAGTTTAGTCAAGTTGATAGAGACGGGGCTGGGGTGAACTTCCTATGGAGTCCTTTTCAGAGGGATGAGGACTGGAGACCTGGTTATTCAGGCTCCTTACAAGTGAGAGGTGGTAGAGAAAGTGACGAAGACTTCAAGATTCCTTCCAGGCCGTGCCCTCTACTGTGACCAGTTTGTAGGGTGCATGAAGAGCAGTGTGCATAGCCTGCAATTTTTTTTACTGTTTTGCTTTTAGTTCTAGTTGTTTTTATAAATATTGTAAACTATTTATTTACCTTTATTTTATGCACATTAGTGTTTTGCCTGAATGTATGTAAGTGCACCACATGAAAAAAAAATTCCCCTGGGCTAGAAATAGGTGTCAGATTCCCCTGGAACTGCAGTTACAGATGACTGTGAACCACCATGTGCACACTGGCAATCAAACCAAAGTCCTCTGCTGTGGCAGCAAGTGCCCCAGCAGTGTGTTTTAATGAGTCAAATGTCTTGGCTGTAGAAGCTTGGAGAAGTCATGAAGTGGCATCCTCAGACCTAGGTCTTACTAGGATGAATGTGCTTACTTGGTTACACCTTCTTGCTATAGCATAAGCAACTTGAATGCATTGAATGGAATGGAGGCTGGGTGGGGGCCAGTTTTTGGGACCATGGAAAGGCAGGTATCCAGCTGTACGTGAGCTTGAGTTTCAAAAAGAAACAGAGACAGCCTTTCTTTCCCAATCCTGAACTGCCCCTGGATGGCCTCAAAGTCACAGATCCGAAACACTGCTGAGCTGTTTAGAGGAAACGAAATCACAGTTTAAGATGAGAGCCATGATGAAGGCATGTGAATCACACATCGGTTTCCCCAGATGTCTCTGAAGCCTGTGCCTGAGGGTATGGTTGACTTTTCCAGCTTCTGGCCTGTGAGGGTGACTCCGTCTCCCTGGGCTGACCACCTAGATGACAAGGCACTTCTTTGAGGATGCATTTCAACATCAGTGCCTGTGATAGACCTGAAATTTTCTCCAAAGGCACATGGCGTTAATAGAAGATTGGCCCAGCCCTTAGGAAGAAGGAAAGATCACTGGGGCTATGCCTTAAAGGGGGTGGCAGGCTCTCTCTCCCCATTTCCTCAAACATGAGCTGCCCTCAAGACAGTTCCACAGAGTCAGTGGAATCTGATTGGCAATCAATATGATTGGCACAGGGGCTAACCAATCATGCTCTGGGACCTCCAAAACTGTGAGCCAAAATGAGCCCTTTTTGCTTTATAAGCCGATTCATCCCAGCTGTTTGTTATAGTAGCACAAAGCTAATACAGTACCAAACTGTCTTTGATATGCCAGATTCTGCCTTGTTTGTATCACAAATTGTCTGGAACTGAGTTAAAAATCAACTGTAGGCACAGAAACTCACATCCCAAATTGAAATATTCTTGATTTTAAACATCCAATAGTTATGGAAGATAATTCAGATTTCTAAATGGCCACAACCTTCAGATTGGTCAAAGAGTAGTCCCAGGTCTCAGGTGTACACTGTGGTCTGAGGAGGGCTCTTTGGGCTGCCCTGTGTCACTGATACAAATCTAGGAGTTGCAGCTGAAGCCATTTTCTATGAAGATCATAAGAAGACAACATGTGTTCCTGTGTGTTTCTGGTGGGGAGGCTCACAGTCCAGAAAGAATGAACCCTCCTCTTTGAAGGTAACATTGTGATGGCTGAAGTTATGTCTTAAATTTAAATTACTGTGCTTAAGAGATCTATAAAACAAAATGCCTCTAACCTGTAAGCTTCTAACCTGTAAGCCCCACTTACCCAAGGACAGAGAACTTCCTAGAATGCTGGGGACTATTGTCCATGTAAAACAGAAAGCCATGTGTTTTCGATTCTGTAAATAAGCTTGGTTGCCCCAGCTGCACAGAATGTGCCTGGTCACATGTAGGTGGGAGGTACTGTAGGGAGGAAGTGTGTCAGGATATAAGCTTGCCCCTGATTGGAGGGAGGGAAGTGCATAGCTTTGTGAGGTTTGTCTAAGCACCAGACTAATGTAGTTTGTGACCTTCTCTGGGAATCCTGGAGATGGACCTGGGCAGTGTCCATCATCCTGGCTGGTATTTAATAGTTTGCTTCAAATTTGGCTCAAGAATGTGGTGAGGTCTTATACTTGCTTGGTGGGGTTAAGAATACCTGGGCCTGGCTCCTCTTGATGTTGGTGGTAATGTTACTTTTGTTTGTTTTGTTTTGTTTTATTGTTTGTTTGTTTGTTTGTTTTTGTTTTTGTTTTTTTTTTTGAGACAGGGTCTCACTATGTAGCCCTGACTGCCCTAGAACTTGCTTTGTAGACCAAGCTGGCCTCAAACTAACAGAGATCTGCCTGCCTGCCTCGGCCTCCTGAGTGCTGGGATTAAAGGTGTGTGCCACCTTGCCCAACAAAGTTCTTCTTTTTAACACATGATGCTTTTAATTTTAGGCCAAATAATTTTTCTCTAAATTCAGTATGTCCTAAGGCATAGGTTCCTGCTATCAGTGGGAAAGGTACTTCTAGGTTCAAGCTACCTGACAAAGCAATATGATTGGCACATCCTATGACTAATGGAGGCCCAGCCCTTCTTGTCCCAGATCATAGCCCCACCCCCATGCCCTGAGGGTGGCCACAGTGACTCACCTGCCCCACTTCTGCCTGTCTGCGCACACGCTCGCACACACACAAACACACAAACACATACACACACACACTCCCCACCAGTGATCTTATGGAATTTCCATTTTGATGGGTTAAAAATAGGTGGGGAATAAAAGTGAACTCTCTGTTGAAAGTCTTCCCAGTGTGTCCTTAAATAAGAATACTGTGGAAGCCAGATGTGGTGGCAAACACCTGCAGTTTGCTCTCAGGAACCTGTGCTCAACACCAGCATCAGCTATGTATTGAAACTCTGTCAAAAAAATAAAAAATTACAAATAAAAATAAAACAACCTCCAGCCTTTGTTTGGAAGCTGACAAGATGACCTTGGGCTAGTCCCAGGCACTCAGGACTTTTCTCCCTGCCACTGTGCCCTGTGTCATATGACAGCCAGACTCCTAACTAGTGTTTTCCAAATTCCCAAGTTGAGTCCAGGGTTTTTCCTGGGTGCCTCACTCTCTACCAAGAGGACCTCTGAGCCTCCGCACACTTGGACATAGTTTCCCTTTGTATATAAGAGGAAAGAGAATCCCAAAGCAAGGCATGGTATCTGGAGGCAGAGGCAGGTAAATCTCTGTAAGATTGAGGCCAGCCTGATCCACAGAGCAAGTTCCAGGACAACCAGGGACACACAGTAAGACCCTGTTACTAAAACAAGCAGAAGAGAGACAGAGACAGACAGAGAGAGACAGAAAGAAAAAAAAGAAAGAGAGGACAGACGGAAGGAAGGACAGATGGAAGGAAGGAAGGAAGGAAGGAAGGAAGGAAGGAAGGAAGGAAGGAAGGAAAAGAAATAGAAAAAGAAAAGAACAGAAGATCCCAGGTAGTTCTTGGGTCTGCCACTGATTCCCCGTGTGGCATGAAGAAGGGCATGGCCACTGTCTCTGGTTTCATTTCCTTATCTTTCACAGAAAGGTTGGAACAGAAACACTCCTAGGCCCTGCCCAGCTCTAGCAAGATGGAATCTCCCCTCCCTAGGGAGCCCTGGAATGTGGCCACCACAGCCTGGGCCCTTGGGCCTTGGGGATCCAGTGGCTGCTACTGGCCTGTAAACCGGATGGGAGGGAGGGGCAGCAGAGAGGGCAGGGCAAATCTTCTGGGCAGCTGGCTGGAGGGAAGGGTAAGGAGTGCCGGGGCTCTTCACAGTACAGATGGACCTGCTTATGGTACCTCCTTTTCAGGACACCCCCCACCCCCTTCTAAACCATGATCCTGATGCTTGGATGCTCTCTTACTCTGTTCTCTATCGCTGTGGTAAACACCATAGCCAAAGCCAGCTGTGGAAAAAAGGGTTTATTTCTGCTTACTGTTTCTACCCCATCAGGGAGGAAAGTAAGATCAGGAGCTCAAGGCAGGAACCCGGGGGCAGGAACAAAAGTGAAGACCCTGAAGAAACACTGCCTGCTGGTTCACTCCTCGTGGACTGCTCATCCCAGCTTCTTACACAAGCCAGGACCACTGCCCCGGGTGGCAAGGCCCACATGGTCCGGATCCTCCCACTAAGACCATCAATCAATCAAGAAAATGCTTGTTTCCAGCACAATGTGACAGAGTCGCTTTCTCAGTTGAGGCTCCCTCTTCCCTTGGCCTGTGTCAAGCTGACAAGAAAACTAGCCAGGACAGAAGCTAATTGAGCTCTATAAACCCACGTAAGGCTAGGCAAGGGCAGGACAAAGCCTTCACTGGAGCATTAAGGCTCTTCCTTCTGCTCCAGGACCACTCTGGCCCTCTGTAGCCTTGGTATATAAATCCCAGGACAGGAGCCACCCAGAGGGCACTGGTGTGCCTTCTCTCTGTCACAACACCCTTCGGTGCCCTGCAGCAACCAATGACTGTCCTTCCTTTCGCCATTTGTTCCTTCCTCTCTCCTTCCTCCCCCAGTCCCTTTTTCCTTTCTGTTTTCATTTTGTTCTAATGCTCAGTTTCACTTTTGAAAGAAAAGTCAGGGCACTTAGGTGGTGGGGAAGGGGTATTAGCTGTTCGATAGTAGTTATAGTCCACGTCTTTGGGAGTCCAATCTGGCATGTGTATTTATCAAGACTTCAAAGGGCACAGCATAGTTAGAGCAACATATCTTTGTTTTCTTTCCTCTCCCTTTTTAAAGGCAGGGTCTCACTATGCAGCAAAAGCTGGCTTCACATTAGAATCAGTTCACTGGATCTGCTGGAGCACACCTTTAATCCCAACACTCGCGAAGCAGAAGCAGGTAGATCTCTATGAGTCTGAGGGTCTACAGAGAGTTCCATGACAGCCAAGACTACACAGAGAAACCCGTCTAGAGGAAGAAAGAAAGAAAGAAAGAAAGAAAGAAAGAAAGAAAGAAAGAAAGAAAGAAAGAAAGAAAGAAAGAATCTGTTCATGTGCTTCCTTCCCTTTCCTCCGACCGATCCGCAACGAGAGCCCTCACCCAGTGGCTGATGGAAGCAGAGACAGACATCCACAGAAATACACTGAGCTGAAATCTGGAATTTAGTTGAAGAGAGGGAGGAATGAAGAGCGAAGGGGTCTGTACCAGGTTGGAGAAACCCACGGGAACAATTGACCTGAACAAGGGAGAGCACGTCGACCCCAGATGCTGTCGGGGAGGCCAGTACAAGACTGATCCAGACCCCTGAACATGGATGTCAATAAGGAGGCCTCTGCACTCCAGGGAGCCTCTGGTGGTGGATTAGTATTTTTCCCTGGTGCAAGAAGGGACTTTGAGAGCCCATCCCACGGGAAGGGTTACACTCTGGTCCTGGACACATGGGGAAGGGCCCAGGACCAGCACAGGAAGATTTGGTGGACTTTGCAGAGCCCCCGTTGAGGCCCTACCCTGCCTGGGGAGTGGTGGGTGGATGGGGTGGGGGTAGGCTGGGGGTGGGGGAGGAGGGATGGGGGTGAGGGGAGGGAGAAGGAGAAGGGACTTACATGTGAAACAAGCTTGTTCCCTAACTTGAACTAATAAAAATAAAAAAATAAATCTGTTAATGCACAGATCTGTTTTTTAGATTAGATTAATTTATTTATGTGTTGGGTATGGGGATGCTTATTTTGCCACAGTGTGTGTGGAGAGGTCAGAGTACTTGGATTCTGGGGGGCCAGGGAAGGGGTGGACACAGCCAGAAGCTCACTTCACTGCAAGCCTGATGAAGCTCCCTCCTTCAGGCAGTAGGCAGTGCTTTGCTCTTGCTGGCCACAGGCACGGTCCAGAGAATGCTGGTCTGACTTTATTCTTGGATGATCATTGCAGAAACCTCAGGCCTGCAGAGACCTATCAGAAGAGATGACACAGGATACAAGACCTGTGATAACCTAATCACAGGTCACCTGTTATCACTGCTCTCTTGTTCTTTGTCTAAAACAATGGAAACAATAAGGGGAGTGGTGGGGCAGCCTTTGATCCTAGCACCAGGAGTCAGAGGCTGGAGGGTCTCTGTGAAATTGAGGCCAGCCTGGTCTGGTTAGTGAGTTCCAGGACACCTAGGGCTACATAGGGTGAGCCTGTCTCAAAAAAAAAAAAAAAAAGACAAGAATGATCTGAGATGATACATCGAAGAAACGGGAGATTCCCAGAGTCATAGATGTGTCGCTGAGCAGGCTGCGTTGTGCTCTGGTCCTTGGAGGTGGTTGTGATTTGTTACACATTTGGATGCCCAAAAGATGCCAGCCAGCCAGAGGAATGGGTCCTCCTCTGGGTCCTTCCTTGGACTCACAGCCCCCTGAGAACTGACCCAAGAGCGTGCCCCAACAGAAGAGCATCTGGAGGGCAGAGGAGGCACGTACGGGGTTTCCTCCTTTTGGGGCAGAGCCTCCACTGCAGACTCCAAGGATGGCATGAGACCTGTCAGGGAAGTGTCCCTAAGGGCAGTGCCCACACACACACACTCCCTAGAGCTAAAGCGTAGGCGCAGCAGACGACGGCCCAACGAAAGCCATTGTTAAGACTTGGGGTTCCGGCCTGTCCAGATTTCATCTCTGAGATGACTCCGGGCACCTGTCTACCCAGGTTCAAGCCTTGGAGATGGGTCATGTGGGCTTGGTTTTTTTTTCCCTGACTGACTCAGGGCCTGCTGACTGACAATGGCCCTCAGCTTCCCTCCCACTAATGAGAGGATTCCTTTGATTTGTTAAGGACACTCCCAAAGACTGCCTTTTGTCATCCCTCCAGAGTGGAAATTCCTTAATGAGCAGAGAACCACACCCTCCCCTCAGAAGGCGGTGGACACCTGGGCTGGCCAGCCCACAGGTAAGAGGTCCAGGCAGGCTTGGCCTGGACTGTCTGGGAGGCCCACACACCTCCTGGACTAGTTTGGTCAGTCCTCCTTGGCGCTCCCCAAAGCCTACACCTCCTCCGAACCCCTCAACATCTGGAAAGAGATGCTACTGTTGGCAAGGGGGCAGAGGAATGCAGGATCCCCATGGTATTTGACCGGAAACCTGGAAACTGAAAGGTGTGAAACACAAAGGAACTGTTTGGATTTCCTACTCTATCCCTCACTCCAGGGAACCCCACTCAGTTTGGTCTCTTACTTCCCATCATTAAAGGGACTAGGGACATGATCCAGTGACAAAGCCTCTGCCTAGAATGAACAAGCCCTGAGTGTTATCCTCAGCACCATTCATGAGTGCACACACACACAAAGTCAGGAAATGTGGTTCCCTTCAGGGTCAGTGTGAAAAGGAGGAGTAGGATAGGGGGTTCAGGGAGATGAATATATCTTATTTCTAGAGATGGGTTGGTTTAAAAAAAAGAAGAAGAAAGGAAGAAAGAAAGAAAGAAAGAAAGAAAGAAGGAAAGAAAGAAAGAAAGAAAGAAAAGTTTGTAAAAAGTGCTTAATGCCTGGGGATTTGGTGGAATGCTTACCTACCACGAAGGAGGCTACGGTTCAATTCCAAGCACCACGTAAACCCCAGTGTGACACGGGCAGTGATAGTGCACACCTTTAATCGGAGCAATTGAGAGGAAGAGGCAGGTGGGTCACTGTGAGTTTGAGGCCATCTACGGCAGGCAGAGCTACATAGTGAGATAGTGTCTTGAAAAACAAAACAGACAGAGGGATACTCCCTGAACCAAGACACACAGGGGGTGGGGGGTGGGGCCTGGGCCCTATCCCAAAGGATATGAAAGACTCTGATGACACCCTATGGAAGGCCTCACCATCCAGGGGGAGCAGAAAAGATATGTGACAGATAAGGTTTTAGTTGGGGGTGGGTAGGGGAGGATGAGTGGGAGAAGGGAACTGGGATTGTCATGTAAAACAATCCTGTTTCTAATTCAAATAAAAAAAAGTTGGGAAAAAAAGAAAACAAAACAGACAAAACAGAGCACATAAATCCCAGAACTGAGTAGAAGTAGGCGGGTCAGAAGTACAACTGGTGAGTTTGAAGCCAGCCTGGAGCTTGTGGAAGAAGGATTCTGTCTCCAACCAACTATCTACTTGAAGGCTGACTCAATGCTAGCATGCTCCAGACCCTGGGTATTGCCCCTAATGTACAATAAAACAACAACAAAACCCTTATGATGGGCTATGTACTTTCCTGAATGAATCTGAAGCAAAATGATTTAAAATTTTGGTGAAGCCATTTTATTTGGTCACTTATATGACCTATCTAAGAAATTTTTGCCTATTCTGTGGTCATGACATTCTCTCCCATGTGTTCTAGTTTTGTTTTACACTTAGTTGTGTATGTGCATGTGTGTGTGTGTATGTGTGTGTGTGTGTGTGTGTGTGTGTGTGTGTGTGTGTGTGTGTGTGTGTGTGTGTTTGAACCCACAGCTTTGCACATGCTAGGCAAGCGCTCCACCAGTGAGCTATATCCCAGTAAGTCCCTTGAGTTGACATTCATTTTCTCCTTGCTTGTTCCAATTGTTCGTATTATTTGTTGAAGTTTATTTTCCTCTGCCTGATTACTTTGGTACCTTTGTTTAAAAAAACAAACAAAATAACATACCTGTGCTGTAGGTGTGATTTATTAGTTATGTTTCTTGCAGTGACAACTGACAAAAACCAGGAAAGCTCTATTTGATTTTAGCGTATGGTTTGAGGGATACAAGTCGTAAAGGCAGGATGGCTGGCAGAGGAATGAGAGGCAGCTGTGTTTTTTCAGAGGACACAGATTTCATTCCCAAAAGCTACATGGAAGCTAACCTTTTGCTGTGTCCCAGGCATCTCCTATCTTCTTCTGGCATCTGTAGTGAGTGTGTACAGACACATGGAGAGAAAACGGTCCACAGCTAAGAAGCATGGTGACCAGCTGGCTTCCCTTTTATTACATCTGGGGCCCAGCCCTTGAGATAGTGCTGTTCACACTTAGAGTGGGTCCTCACTCCTGAGTTCAGTCTTTCTAGAAACACTCTCACAGACATGCTCAGAGTGTGTCTCCTAGGTGATTCCAAATCGAATCAGGGTGACAATGAAGACTAACCACCCAAGTCTGTCCGAGACTGGTTGGCTCCATTGACAAATATGTCAGTCTGTTGTCCACACAACTTTCCTGAGTGCTGAGGTCAGGTAGAAAGAACACAATAACTTTCTTATAATAGACATATATTCTAGACCTTACTAATTCCTTGGTTGTAGGACTTCTTTTGTGGCGTCCCTGAGACTGCCTGTGTCTGTGCTTCTAGAGACGACCACTCTTTCATTGAAAGCGCCCCCCAGCCTGAGATTTTACATGTAAACAGCCTTAGTATCTGTAAATAGGGACAGTTTCATTTGTTGCTAACCAATCAAACCACCCTTTGTTTCCCTTTCTCACCTGATTTCAATGGCTAGGGCCTCCAGAATGCTGCTCCAAGGCTTCCTGCTTGGTTCTTGGTTTGGGGGCCCATGAGGCTGTGATCACTTCAACCAGGGCAGTGAAAATAAGCACACAAGGATATTCGTCTCTCTCTCTGTATCTATGTGCTGAGGGTCCCAAGTACCAGACAACATGAGCTTTTGTTTGGTACTTTAGAAAATGTGCAGCATAAAACATATGAATCCAGAAGACATAAAAGCCATCTTTTGCAAGAAGGCCATCAATCTAAAGACTATTCTATCAGAGGACTAAAAGACAATTCATGATGACTAAACACACAGCCACAGAACAGTTCTAGTTTAGATTTCCAGTTCAGTTTCGAATGTATCATTTAAATGATCACAGCAGTTTGGGTCACCTGATCCTTGAATAGGCCACAGTGGGAATAGAATATTTCTCCAAGTGTGAATGGTTTGACAAGGACAGAGGCCAGGATCAGATAATTGTGTCAACATTTTGTTATTTGTGGGTAAACATCCTTTTGAAGTTGCCAGTCTTTAAGATATTAAATGTGACGATTTTATCTATGCATCTTCAAACCAAACAGAAGTGTGTGTGTGTGTGTGTGTGTGTGTGTGTGTGTGTGTGTGTTTCTTTAGATAGGCTCTTACTGTATACCCCTGGCTGGCTTGGAACTCACTATGTATACCAGGTTGGTCCCAAACTTAAGGGAGATCTGCCCACCTCTGCCTCCCAGTACTGGTTTTAAAGGTGGGTGCCACCATACTTGGCCAAATCAGACTTTCCTTATTTATTTAGCTTTAGTTATTATTTTGTTTTGAGACTGTTTCATTAAGTATCCCAAACTGGCCTTGAGTTCACTATGTAGCTCTTGCTGATCACAGATTATGCCTCCTACATGTTGGGATGTGCCCCATACCCAGACAAATAAGACATTGCTAGACTAATTCTGTTTTCCTTCGAATAGCCTTCCACAGGCCCAGCCTATGCTGGGCTGGTAATGGGTGAGATTTTATTATTGTTAGGAGCTATTCCCATTTTACAGACAAGGAAGGAGATCAACACAGAATCCTAAATACTCGATGTAGTATTCCACCTGAGGTCAGCATCCTGTAAATCAGCATTATCATTGCCATTTGACAGCAGTGACCGAACGTGAAGTAATTTATCCAGGGTCCCACAGCTAATGGAGGAACAAGAAAGGGTGTCCAGGCTTCTGGCACTAGGTTAGACATCCATCTTAGTAGCCTCCATCCACCTGAGGTGAGCGGGTCACTGGGATACAGGTGTGCTGAGCAGGTGGCTCACTCTGCCCACCATCCTCAGGGGTGGGGCTCAGAATGAGCACTTGAAGGTGAAAGAGCTCTGAGCTTCCTGAACAATAGGGTTTTGTTTTGTTTCTGAGTCACCAGACCTCTTCAGGAGCTGATCATCAGTCAGAACTGTGATCCTACATGGCAGCTTAGAGTGCTACAAGCCCTCTACCAGCCCTTGTTGGCCAGGTGGTTTAATACCCGACTGTCAGAGTCCACCATCAGGTGGTCACACACATGTGCTTCACGGCCACTGAGTGACAGGGGAAGTGGGTCAGGAACTCATGGGTGGAGGTGCACTAATTAAAAGAAATGTTACCTTGACATTCAGAATTAAAAGTCTGCAGGGAGGTTACTGGATTGTATTGATTGGCAGGTAATTGGCAGGGTGTGGAGAGGAAAAGACCTTACTGGAGGAAGCAAAGTTAATTCAATGATCTTTCCAAGACATGAAACAGATGCTGTCTTCGGACATTTGGAAACTTGGCTTTAAAAATGCTTTGTGGTGGAGAAGAGAGCACGGTTTGCCCTTCATTTGAAGTTACTGGACTTTCCCACATGGTTTCCCGGCTTAGGCTAGAATAGGTGAGCCAGGGCAGGAGTGTGTGGGAAAGGATGGAAAAGGAGGCGCTGGCTTCCCAGACAAATGGTGCCCTCTCTTTCCTAGCTGCAGTCTGCCAAACCATGCAGCTTCCTTGGGTCCACTGAGAACATAACAAAGATTAGCTAAGCCAGTCCTAGTGGGACAAACATGCAATCCTCGAACTCCAGAGCTGGTGGCCGGAGGATCATGAGTTCAAGATCAGATTGGGTCACACAGGAAGACCCTGTCTCAAAAACAAAACAAAAACATCACAAAGAAAAAAAATCAAAACAAAGCAAATACCACCTAAAATAAGGGGATTAAAAACGAAAATAAGAAAGTGTCTATATTGTAGCGGTACCAGTAAAAACATCAAAAATGCAGGTGAATGGTTTTATTGCTTGGGACTCTCAGGGAAATGAACACAAAATGTCTGAACTTTGTGTAAGACTTGAAAACATTAGCTGCCCTCTGGCACCTGACCATGGACTTCCTGGACAGGGGGGACCTAGAATAAGATCTTGGCAGAAGCCATATTGGAACTGGCAAGTGGCATTAAGACTCTCCAGTTTAGTTTGGCAATAATTAGCTGAGACAACTTTCCCGAGCTAACTTTGGGTCAGTGCCAAATCCCCCACCCAAACTTCATCCCCCCCACCAAGTCTATTAAATATCAGCCGCTCTGAAAAACTGCCTGCAGACTGCCAACACTGGTTGAGCTACTAGAATTGATAAACGACACTGGTCTACTGGATGGAGCTGCATGCAATCAGCCCCTCCCTGGCTGGGGGATGAATAGGAACCAAGACGGTTATGTTTAGTAAGACGCGCTGGCAGGTACGACATTGATTCCTAGAGGACTGCTTTTGTCCTTTTTGAGGCACACAGTGAGACATGCTGGCCTTTCTTATGTTCTGTTTGACAAGCGTTCGTCTCCAGAGAACACATGGTGATGGGGAGGGGGATGGAGGATGGGGATTTGGGGGACCGACACAATCCAGCACCCCGTTCTTCCACTTTCTCACATACCCCGGGCTTAGGTGGTTACATGGATGAGCTCGACTACTTCACTTGGAGGTGTTACCTATCCCCGGTTTAGTTCAAGGCATGGTAGAGAGACAGAAGACAATGACCAGTGACAGGATAGGCATGGCACTGCCTAAGTCACCATGCAACACATGCGCCACCAAATCTGTGTGGCACATCCTGGCTCCTGCAGAGTCCCTCTCTGTGGCAATATATATATTTCATTTCCCTCTGTGACTCCCCCAGAACCAGTCCTGTTCCTTTCCCCAAATGGTCCCTCTTGTGCGTTTTTGTCTCATTTATAAAATCCTAGGTTCCACATAGGAGAAAACAAGTCTTTCTGAGCCTGACTTAGTTAACTCAACATGACAGTCTTCAGTTCCCTCCACCACTTTCTTGCCAATGACATAACTTCCGTCTTCTTTAGGACTGAATGGCGCTCCACTGTACCACATGTTTTAATCCAGTCACCTGTTGATGTGCATCCAGGCTGGTTCCACACCGTGGCCATTGTGAGTGGTGCTAAAGTAAGCACCGGTGTGCACGGTTTTCATGATGAGTTAGTCCTCAGTGGTACAGCTGGGTTATACCGCACGTCTATTCGCAGTATGTTGAGGAAACTCCATTCTGATTTCCACAGTGGAAGTGTTTGAGGCGGGACAACACTTGTGTTCTGTCCTGAAAAGAAAGCTGGGGCCTCATGATCTGGGGGGAAAGAGTGTATGCAGATGGCCAGGGAAAGGTACAGCAGGGCAAGTCTGGAAGCCAAGGGAGGACCATATAGGCCACTGGCCGGCCGTGTGGTGCGTTTTTGATGGCAATGTGTGGCTGCTTTGTGGCACACCTTCAGGTATCCCTAAGTAAGCATATGATAAACTAGACCACGTGGAAGTCTAGATCTGAGTGTACATAAGCGTGGAGTGATTTTAAAAAAGAAAAATGCAAAACCTTTTTAAATTGTGGAGCCCAATACCAGTGCCCAATTCTTCTCCCTCCCATCCTCTGTGTGCCTTCCTGCTAAGGTTCTCTTCCCAGAACAGGGACAAGACAGCTTTCTTTGCCTCGGGAATAATCTATCCAATCTAGCCTGTGATGGTAGAATGTTCCTGGGGAGCCACAGTCAAAAGGGGGTGCACAGAAAGGAGAAGAGCAAGGGGAAACTGTACTGAGTCTGAGTATTCCTCACCAACTGTGGCAGGCATTTCCTGGCAGCCTGACTTATTGTCCCCCCAAACCAGGATCTTACTGTGCTTTCTATTACACTTAACCACTTAATTTAGTTCCAGCAGTCTGAATGACAATCTAGGGTGAACTCAGTGAAAAATATTACTATTCAGAGTTTCTGGAAGTATTTGAAGTAAGAATTTAAAAATTTACACTTACTCTCAGATCCCTGAAAGGAGGTGGCTGTTGGAGGGATTTGAGGAAGCAAGAGTCACCCACATTCCTCTGACTTTGCCCACTGCCTCCAACACTCCTATAAATTGTGATCAAGAAGTATTTCCAAAAGGCTGTGAGCCATGGAGATGGTATTGTATCACCTTTTCTCCAGGAACTAATTCCACGTCTATGAAACCCAGCTATGTCTCCACATAAATGACTGTTAGATATGTTAATATTTGTTTATTTTTTTGAGTCAGCCCTAGCTGTCCTAGAACTTGCTGTGTAGACCACCAGGCTGACCTTCAAATTGGAGAGATCCATCTGCCTCTGCTCTCAAATACTGGTATTAAAGGTGTGCACCTCTACACCTGTTCTATATACTAAATTTGATCTGGATACTCAGAATGATGGCATATAAAATCCTGGAAGTGAGATAGGAGCAAATGATTACACAGGAGATTAAAAACAACAACAAAATAACATGATATCTCAACCAGGAGACAGCTGGCAACCAGAGTTCTGTAAGAGCTTGAAACTACCACCACCGCCTGTGGCTGGAGGGACAAAGCTGGAGTGGAGTATGCCAAGTCTAGGCTCTGGTGGTCACCAGAAGCAAACTGCAGCTACAGAGGCACTGGGTGCAGGGAGCAACAGGGGAGACATGCAGGTGTTGTCAAAGGGCATGCATGAAGAAGGGGGAGGGGGTGCTTCCTTCTGCTCTCCCCCATAACCCCTTGTCAAAATGCCCCCTTAGTGGAACCAATACCCCTGGCTGGGCATCCTGGGAAGCACAGCTTTCAGAGCCTAATCCCTGCCATTCAGAACTGAGATCAGTCAAGTCAAACACACACACTCTCTCTCTCTCTCTCTCTCTCTCTCTCTCTCTCTCTCTCTCTCTCTCTCATTTTTTGCAGCCTCTTCCTATGTAGCCCAGACTTGCTAGAACTCAAAATCCTTCTGCCTCCACCTCTCCTTTGCTTTGTTTTCATTTGGGACAATTTCTCACTCTGTACCCTGGCTAGCCTGGAATTCACTAGGTGGACTGTAGTGGCCCTACAGCCTGCACACTAGAGTAGGTGGATATGCATCCTCTCTGAGTGGGCTGCAGACTGTCAATACAGGGCTCCACTTGGAGCCCTCAGGTGGGCCTGAGGCTAGACAGCATCTAGCACTGAGGCATATGGACTCCCAAGGGTGCACAGAACTAGGACACCAGTGGGCCTAGGCTTAGGAGCCCCTCTGTAAGCCCCACCTATAATAGTCAGGATTCAAAAAACCAAGAGGAACTGAGCCCTTCCCTGCACACATACACACTCCAGGCCCCTGCTCTGTTCTTCTGAACATGGGCACTCTTACAGTGTACCTATCCTTAGGCCTGAGGTAGCCATGTGCAAGGAAGGGGAGGAAGGCTGTTAGCTCCCACTCCAAAGGGGTGGCAGCCACACACCTGTCTGGGAAACTCCTTATGATGAGCTGTGTATCTGCACACATGGGTGGGCTCTAGCTCCCCAGCTTTGCACTGCCCACCCCGACACCTGTGCCCAGGAGGCTGGTCGCTATGTGAACAGATTTCCAGTACTTCAAGCCATGAATTGCTAGGATAGAACAGACTTAGCAGTTGTTAGATTTGTACTCTCACATATGGAAACCTGATGTATCCCTACCCCAGGCCCCACACATTTCCCTGTAGGCTGGAAAAGCAGGGGTGGGATGTGTGTACAGGGAGGCTCAGGCAAAAAATCAGAGTTCAAGGCCTGCCTAGGTTACATGGTAAATTTAGGACCAGCCTGGGCTACACAGAGAAACCATGTCTCAACAAACAAAACAATAAATCAAGCAGAGGTAGAATAACATGTGTGTCAAAATTGTAAAATAAATCACAAATGTTCCCCCACACAATCATGGCAAGTTTGTGAAGTGATGGCCATGTTGATTAACCTGATCTAATAACACACACTCTACAACAAATAACCTGATGTCAAAACATCATATTGTACACCAAGAATACATTATTATCATTTCTCAAATGTAAACACATAGCTCTGTGGGCTCTGAGAAGATGGTGCTTGGGCAGGGATGTGTGGAAGGAACCCCCAGAAGCTGGGGGAGAGGCCACACACAGAATCTGAGTGTAGTCTAGAGAGCACTCCTCCTGGCTTTGGGGACAGCACACACTCAGATGTGTTAAACAAACATTTGCTGAGTGTGACAGACTTGGCAATAGTCATGTTCCATGCGGTGGCACACTTGAGCTCTCAGTGAGGCAGTGATATTGTTTCTACATTTCACAGGAAAGGAGGCAGACAATTAAGGTGAGGACTGTCCTAGAAAGTGGCACAGTTGAGGTACAGATGGAAAGTCTGAGTCTAGCCAGGCTGTTTGGGGGACATGCCTTCTAGGCCATGAAGGCCAGTATGGGAAGGTGCATGGCAATGGCTTCATCACCCTCCTAAAGTGCCTGGTCCTTCACAACCTCACCTGAGCTTTCCTTTCCCATTTAGCCCTTCCTTCCTTCCTTCCTTCCTTCCATCCTTCCTTCCTTCCTTCCTTCCTTCCTTCCCTCCCAGCCCCTGTCCTGTCCTTGTTTCTGTCCCTTCATCTCTCTGTCCCTGTCTCCCTCCCTCTCTCCATCCCTCCCTCTATTTTTTCCTGTAGCCCAGGCTGCCCTAGAATTCACTGTAGCTCAAATTGGCCTCAACTCACGTTATCCTCCTGCCTCGGCCTCCGGAGTGAGTCCCCGTGCCCAGCCCACCTTCTTTGCCAACAGTGGTCCCTTTCTCATCCTTCTGCAGGATCACGGTGCCCTGCCCCCTTTTCTCTTGCAGTAAGAGAGCTAGAACTGAAGCCCGTGTGGGAGTTGCCTGCCCTGCCCTTCCATGTGTGATCAGGATTAGGGAACAAATCTGCCCACCATTTGTGTCCAGAACAGCCAAGGTCAGAATTAATCTGCAGGCAAACCCTTTCCGCAGAGAGTGACAGACTGCCGTGAGAGCCCTGCTCTTCAGGAGAGACTCTGGGCATGGTACCAAAATGTGCTCAGTGCCCCAGGGGAGACCAAGAGGGTGCAGCCCACGGAATAAGCGGCTCCACCCAGCTGGGGCTGCTGTACTGGATCATCCGGAGGAACTGGAGCTCAGCAGACAAGCTGAAGGGAAGGAACAGAACCAAGTGCAGGCAGGCGGAGAGGTGCAAGCGCATGGGGCATTCCAGAACCTATCAGGTGGTCGGGGGCCAGATCACCCCCGCCCCCCCCCCGTGGCTTGCACATGGTGCTGAGGAAGGAGCTGACATCCTGAAGGAGAAGGGGTCCAGGAACCCCGTGTTGTGGCTTGACCCTGGTGAACTCATTTTGTGTTTTCACCTACAGTCCTTAAATCCGGACTCTGCCAAGGATTTGTCAAGTTCAAACTTAGAACTTCCCATTGATTCTACTTACATTTCACCTTGTCTGTTATGTCTGTCTGGACCCTGTTTGTCGAAAACTGTTGATCATGCCCCCTAAAGCATCTCTTCTTCAAGCATTGATCAATTGACCAATATCAAGAATGAGGCTGGGGTGGAGCTTCACTGCAAGGTCAGTCCACACCCCGGGGGCCGACGGTGCTGCTGTCAGACTGTAAGTACAGACATTTCTAGCCCACACCTTCCAGCCTGCTCTCCATCTTGCTAAGATGCAAATGTGCCGAGTCACCAAGGTCTGCCAGCCATGACTCTATACAGAGGAAGTGACTGGCGTGCCCCCCATAGCTCTTCCAAGGAGTGTATAGTGTTTGCTAGACAGCAGGTCCAGCACCCACCCGCGTTGGTCCCTCTCAGGCTCACAAGAACCAAAGTGCTCTCGATCTTGCAAACTGGGACTCTGCCCACTCAATTGGGGCCGCCTCAGGCTTGCTGTGCTGTGTGATAAATGAACAAAGGTGGCCGAGCAAGCTGCCCTGCCTTCCTCTGACTGCCTAGCTGCCCTGGCGTCTTCATGCCAATCTTGGACTCGATGGCATTCTTCTCTTTCCAGCCTGAAGGACATTCCCAAAAGAGCAAAGGGAGACAGAGGTTGGCACTCTCATCCTCTCTGGTGTCTGTATTACATGCTGAAGAGCTTGGTCTTTGTACTATTTCAGGACATTAATACCTGAATTAATACCTCTTGTAAATACCTGACACTTGCAGTTACCCTTCCCGGATGAGAGGCAGTGTAATACACTCACTAAGGTTGGCTCTTTTGTCCTTACTGTGAGAAAGGAGTTCCAGGAAGACACACAGGTAGACCTGGCAGATGTGGGTTTCAGCACCAGCTCTATCACTTGAAGGTTGAGGACCTAAAAATCACCCCACATCTCTGAGTGTGTTTTATCTACAAAGTGGAAGTCATATTGTACTCACCTGTTACAGTTTAATTCTAAAATGTGCCCATAGGCTCATGTGTTTGAGCGCTTGGTCTCCAGCTAGTGGCACTGTTTGGAGAGTGTGGAACCTGTGACCTGGGGCCTCGTTAGTGAACATGGACAAAGCGCAGGCAGGCCTTTGGGGTCAGTCCCGTTTCTACTTTGCTTCATCATAAGCTCCAGGCTGCCTTGGCCACCATACTCTCCCAACTATGATGAGACATACTCTGAAACTGTAAGCCCAAGTATACTTCTTCCCCTGAGTTGTCTCTGTTATACTGACAGCTCCCAGGTTAGCCTAGAGGGTGGGGATGGTGAAGGGAAGAGGACCTGGAACCACAGAGGTGATGCTCAGTGGGTATCTGATTTTCAGAGTGCTGGATTCCAGCCGTCACCTGGCAGCATTCCCAAGCTTCCCACAGAGTGGGGCCAGGTAGCTGCGGACTCTGAGCTGTGGTCTCCACAGACCTACATCATGTCAACCCTTAAGTGACCTGCAGGGGAGGCTGGCACTAAACTCCCAGAATCCGGGTTATGGTCCCACCCTAATTATTACCCTAGGTTCGATGAGTCAGGAATCGCAGGGTTAATAGCCAGAAGAACCAGGTTTAAAAGGCACCTTCAGGAATTGGTCTGGGTGACTCTTCAGAGGCTCTAAGAGCATGAATGGAGGCTGCCAGGCCCCAAAAATGGTGTGTGTTCCAGGTGGCTGCAGCTTCCTGCACGTGTGGCCTGTCACCTCTCACACACCTGTGCCACATCCTCCCACCTAGGCATGGATAAGCAGAAGGAAAACACAGCAAGCCTAGGGGAAACAAGGAGAGGGAGGGGTAGCCATCCTCTGTCCTCTGGCTGGCCTTCCACAGCTAAGCAAATGGAGCTGATAATTCAGGAAGTCTTGGTGCAGATCACCAGAAGAAGCTGCTGTCCTACCGAACCCATCACCACCTAAATGCCATGTTCTTTCACTGCAATATGAAGTCCTCTGGGCACACATAACACATTCCACCCCACCCGAACTAGCCTGGCAGTGGTGGTGCATGTCTTTATCCCAGCACATAGGGGGAAGAGGCAGGTGGATCTCTGTGAGTTTGAGGCCAGCCTGGTCTGCAGAGCGAGTTCCAGGAAAGCCAGGGACATAGAGAAATGCTGTCTCAAAACACCAGAGAGAGAGAGGGAGAGAGAGCCCTGGAATTCACCAATGCTGATGTGGCGTGCTGGGCTCACTGTGCAGCTTCACACAGGATGATCCATTCGGCCCTCACTGTGTTTCTGTAGCAGAGGTTCTGCCCTTGCCCCTGATTTATAGATGAAGAAATGGGCAGCTCGATATCTAGTATTTTGCCCAAGGCCTCATATCTAAGTAAGTGGTAGAGATAAGATTTGACATTTGGGAAGCTCACGCTGCATTTCTATTTTTTTTCTCGTATCATAGAAAGTTGGAAACTTAGAGACTTCACAAGGATAATCACCAGACTCCGCCCCTCCCCAGTCACTTCCTCTGGTATCTCCAAGTAAAAAATAACCCTAGAATTGCAAGATTAATGACAAGATTAATTTGGGCTTCTGGGACCTCTGGAGCATGATAAAGGCAGAACAGAACCCCAGGAACTTTCTCCTATACATGTGGGTATCTGTACTTACATGCACACGGGAACACACATGAACCTCCCACTTCTCCTGTGTCTGGGCTGTAACCACAAACTTTGACTCCTGGATTCTTAAATCCACTATTTTATTGTGGCAGAAAATATAATGAAGCCCTCTTAGCCAATTTTAAGAGTAGAGTTTACTTAAATTTTATTTATTTATTTTGATGTATGGGTGTTTTGCCTGAATGTATGTCTATGTACTATGTGCATGCCTGGTACCCATGAAGGCCGGAAGAGGGTGTCAGATACTCTGGAACTGGAGTTACAGATGGTTGTAAGCTGCTTTTTGTGGGTGTTGGAAACTGAACCCCAGTCCTTTGGAAGTCCCCTGTCTTTCAGCCCCAGTAGTGTGAAGCTGAACTGCAGTTTTGGGCATCCAATCTCCTGAACTTTTTCCTCTTGCAAATGGAGTCATGTAGTATTTGTCTTACTTATACTTTTTATCTGTTGAGAATGACTCTGGCTTTTGCCATTCTGACTGGGTCTATAGGGAGAGAGGTCTTAAAGTTTGAGAAGTGACATCTTAGAGTGAAGTTGGGGTGAGTAGTGACAAATTCTCAGCTTTTCTTCAAGAGAAAGGCGTGTCCTTTTTCATTCTTTACAGGGGAGGTGTCTGAGGATCTCAGTCCTTTGCGGTGCAAACAGCACTCTGCCGTTGTTTGCCAAGTGTACCTCCAGACACAAAGGCACTTGAGCCAGGAATGGGGATGCAGGTGTCAAGTACTTCGGACACAACAAAACTTGCTTCTGTCAGCATTGTCTAAGAAGGAAATAGAATGTGGCCAGCCCAAATGCCACAGTTTGATGCCACAGTCAGTGAAATCCCAGTGGGGAAACAATGTTGCTGGCCTCATTCCAAGTATGTAACACACCGCTGCTCTTCAAGGACGTCTTTACCAGCTCTGTCCTCCCGATCGTTCCATGTTTAAAGTGTGCTTCTTACCAGAAACATGGTAAAGCTAAGGCCCATCCTGGGGATTTGTGGGGATGGGAGACAGTAGCAGACTTTCAAGTTTAAGGTCTACCTAAGGTCTGAACCTTCCTTCTTCCATCCTCGACCGCAGCAATTTCCCATGCTCAGAAAGTAAGTGGCTTGTCTCCCACACTCATCCTTCGGTTCTCTTGTGAACTGGCTTCTCAGAAAGCAGACACTGGGGTGAGTGACTGATGAAGGCCAAGCTCCCAGAGCAGAGGCAGAACAAAGAGGAGGAAGCCGAGGAAGATCTTAGCCAGCCTCAGAGAGCACTGTGGACTCACCCAAGTGTCCACACACGAGTCATCCCTGACCTGGGGAAGGGAGCAGGAGGCAAGGGCACCAGAAGGCAGTCAGTGGAGGTGGAGCAATCTGTGCCTGTTGCTCTTAGTGAGGCGCTCAGGGGACAGTGTGCTCTGTGCTCCCGGACTGTAGGTCTGTGGGTCTGGAAGTACTGATGCCCAGGAGGAGGCAAGTCCATCAGTCACAGAGCTACACTGAACCTCAATCTGTGGTAACCAGAGGTTTCTGGGGGGCTCTTCCATCAGGCCACCAGACCAAGACAGACTTCCTCTAGGGGAGGGCAAAGCCAGCCCTGAGCAACAGGGGGAGGATAGAGCCCTGATTAGGTCTGGGTCACTTCAGGAGATAGCAACCTACAGAAATGCCAGTCAGGTGACAGGGTAAAAAGGAATGCCATTTTTGCCTCCAGGTGAGCCACAGCAGGTGAACAACTAGATTGCTCAGCTAGCCATCCTCTGGCCATCTGTTCTCCCCCAATGGTGGCCAGTGCCTAAGACAGATCTCATGGCAGGAGAGTGGGCTTGAGTGCAGAATGCAAGGGAGCAATATCCGTGCCCCACCTAGGCCATTTTAGGTCACTTGGTCGCCTGCTTGCACTTGGTTTCAGTGCACTCTGCAAGCCCCTCATGCCCACTCGCTTACCTGCAGGCATGAAGGCCCATGTGGCTGGGCTGAGAGGTGGGATAGAGCAGGGCAGGGGCTCAGATCAGCATTCCCGAGCACAATTCAGATTGCTCCAGAAACCCTCCCGAGGGATGAAGATAGTCTAGAGACAGCTGTACCCCTCCCTTTGGCTATCAGGTATTGGAACAACAGACCCCAAGAAATTGGAACTTCCTGAAAAATCTGATGGTGGGAGAAGGAAAAGGCTGCGGTCCCGATTCCAGCCAGAGCAGGACCTCATCCCCCAGAAACATTTCACTCAGCTCTAACATTCTGCGTGCCTTACAAGAGAGACTGGAGCCAAGGCAATGGTGGGTCAATGACAGACTGCTCCCCACCTTAGCCAGTTATACATACCTCGTGCCCTTTAAATCCAAGTCCCATGTGAGAACCCTGAAGACGGACTCACAGGGCCTCTCTGCCCTTCTTCCTAATGTGGTCCCATTGAATGAACCTCCTTTCTCTGCTTTTCACCTTTACTCTCCTCTTTAACTGGACTACTGAATCTGAGCAGTGGCGGTGCACGCCTTTAGTCCCAGCACTTGAGAGGCAGAGGCAGACAGATCTCTAAGTTCGAGGCCAGCCTGGACTACAGAGTGAGTTCCAGGACAGCCAGGGCTACACAGAGAAACTCTGTCTCAAAAACCAATAATAGTAATAATAACAACATCACTAATAATTGGCCTACTGAAGATCAGTGGCCGAACATGACTGATGGGGGCTGCCAGGGTCCAGGCTCTGACCCTAACAACTCTAGTAACAATGACACACTCAGAGGAACTCCAAAGTAACGTGTGTGTGTGTGTGTGTGTGTGTGTGTGTGTGTGTGAGAGAGAGAGAGAGAGAGAGAGAGAGAGAGAGAGAGAGAGGTTTTTTGGCTCTGTCCAGTCTGGCCAAGCAGCTCCAGAGCCCCCCAAATGCTGAGCACCCAAAGGTGCCACCTTGTTGACTTAGTAGCAAAAGTACCCCTAATCTGGAGTGAGTCAAAAGTGGGTGAAGGGTGAGGGAAGGCCAGACAGGGCAATGACATCCATTGCAAGACTGCTTTTGTAAGAACAAGGATCAGCCAGGGAGGATGGGCAGATGGTGTCCTGAGCTGACCGGGATGAGCCTCACAGACAGAGGAGGAAGGAGCAGAGACTGCGCTTCTCCCCAGGCCCTCCCTGTTGACTGGAGAGGAGAAACCGCTGGTGGCCTCTATGAAACCACAGCCCAGACTCCCCCATGAAGAAGGGAGTGATTCCTCTAAGGAGGTCATTAGTAACCGGAGAGGAAGTGTGTGTGTGTGTGTGTGTGTGTGTGTGTGTGTGTGTGTGCGCGCGCACACGCACACACACACACACACACACACACACACACACACACACACACACACACACACACCAAACCAGACAGAGAATTGGCATTGACAAGTTCAACACACAAAGTGTTTCTTCAGTTTACGCTTCCCTTGAGTTTGGCTTGGGCTTGGGGTTGCCTTGAAGCTGGGCAAATTTCCTCAAAGCTGCTCTGAGAGCAACCACTTCGTTAGTTGGTTCATTCTCAGCATCTTCCATCCAGGAAGCATGCCTGGAACCGTGCTGTGCAAACACACCTGTGGACCCCGGTGCAGAGCCCATGGAATGGCTTGCTTGCCTAGCATGTGCAAGGCCCATGTTCCACCCCAAGCACAGTGAAAAAGCAGGCCTGGTCTGTGTGCACGCCTGGGGAAAAGCAGACCACCCCCCCTCCCCGACGTGGCATTTATAATCTAATAGGTAATCATCAAATCCATCCAAACATACACAAATAGGAAAATGTGAGTTGTGGTCATTCTAGAAGGAAAAGTGGGAGTGCTGTGAGTGAGACCAGCAGGGGGACTAGAGGAACTGATTTCCCTCTAAACAAGTGAAAAGAAGAGACATTAGAGAGAGAAGGGAAGGGAGATGGTGTGAGTGGCCTTCCTGGCAAAGTATAGCTTGTGTGCAGGCCTGGATTGGGAAAGATGGGGACTGACTAGAGGATCAAACTTAACCACAAGGAGCAAACAAACCACAGCCCGGGCTCCTGTTCCCCCAAGGAACAGGCTCTGTGTGCAGGCAATGAGGGAGGTGCTAAACAGGAGTCCTGACCAGCCTGCAAACTGTCTGCATCAGACCCTTAGACCAGGCAAAAATAATCAATAGTTCTGACAAATGATGAGGCAGCAAAGTCCTGGGTCACTGCACAGTCCCAGGGGCCACAAATGAGGACAGCCATGGGGATAGGGTCCCCAAGAAAGGCAATGTTTGAAAAGAGAACTAGGGGAAAACAGAGACTGTTACTTGTTTGTTCATTGTGAGCGAGTGTGTTGCCCGAATATATATATGTGCACGGCATGCATGCCTGGTGTCCTTGGAGGCCAGAAAAAGAAGCCTAATCCTATGGGACTGGAGTTACAGACGATAATCACCATATGGACGCTGGGAACTAACCCCCTGCCCTCTGGAAGATCAGTCAGTCCCCTTAACCGTTGAACTATCTCTCTAGCCCAGAATCACCTTGAGTCTATAAAAGACTTAACCTTTAGGGAAATAAGAGGAGGTTAACATGACAGTTTATGTTCTTATTTTCTCAGACTGAAGGAGTGGACTGGGACCAGAAACCATAAACGGAAACAGGCTATATGACGAAGTGGGGACTTTTGGGGCTGGGTGTGGTGGCTCGCTCCTGTAATCCCAGTACTCTGGAGGCTGAAGCCACAAATTTGAGACCAATAGGGGAAAACTCATAAGGAGTCCCAAGCAAGCCTGGGCTACAACTTGAGACCTAGTTTCAAATATTGTATCAAGCAGGCCAGGCCCTACCTGGTGAAGTGAGTTACAATCTAGCAAGGGAGAAGAAACATCCATTAAGTAACACAAGAGCAGATGAGCAATTGTAAACCTAAAAGAAGTGTGAAGGACATGACTGGACAGGACTGTGTGTATGGAGGGGGGTGGGAGGAGTCTGTGCTAGGGTCTCAGAGTTGAGGAGTCAGTTTCCCCAAGAAAGTAGTGTAAGTTAATTAGGTGAAAGGCTGGATGGGGCAGGATGAGAATAATCTAGGCATTGGGTATAATCAACACTGGCCATAGGAACATCAGAAAAGCTAGAAACTTGGAGATGGGCGCAGAGAACATAGAGCAAGGGGCATTGTTAGCTTTAAACTTGTCCTACTCCTTCATGGGAGATGGACTGAGCATAGCAGTTAGCAAGGAAATTCTCATGAGAGCCTATGGTAGCCTGCACCAGGGCTGGGCAGTGGGACTTGGGAGACATGAGTGGGTTTAAGACATACTTAGCATACAGACTGGGAAGACTGAGCAGGGTGTGAGTGCTTATGGGGGGAGGGGACTAAGGCTGAGGCTCATAGAGTTCATGGGCACTTGGGGCCACTCATCAGGTTAGGGCACCCCAGAGAAGACAGGTGCTGGCTAGAAGAATGTTGCCTTGGATTTCAGACAGTTTGTAGAATGGGTTCCTAGACACTCCATCAGAAACAACCGGTGAACGGGCCAGAAACTCAGATCAGAACTAGAAATGCCAACCTGGGAGCTGGGGAGATACCCAGTTGACAAAGCACTTGCCTCCCACACATGAGGACCTGAGTTCAAATCCCTAGAATCCAGGTAAAAAAGCTGGGCATCTATAGCCCCAGTGAGGACAAGAAGCAGAGACAGAGGGATGCCTGGAAGCTCACTGATGACCAGTTAGTCTAGCCACTTGGTGATGTTCTTGGCCAAGGAGAGACCCTGCCTCAAACAAAGGGTTGTGGGCACCTAAGGACTAACACCTGAGACTGTCTCATGACCTTCAAATGCATGCCATGCATGTTCACACTGACTCACACACATGTACCACATACACACATACAAAAATAATGACAAATAAACAAAGAAAGGCCAGCTGGGCAGCCCCTGATGGCTGTGAGTCTGACTCACATGGGGAAAGCATGACGTATAACTGCATAGAGGATAGACTTGTGCCAGTGGACGGGCATCTCACCCTAGGCTCCATCAGTTTGGGAAACACTGGAAAGATACACTTAAACTAATTTTCTCCATGTAGATAGGACTTCCCAGGGCCTGGCTTGTCACAGGGTGGATGGAGGAGAAAGCCAGGGAGGTCTAGGGCCTTCCAAAGTACCACAGTCAGAGATTCCTAAGTATCTCTCTTGTTACAAACCCTTCCAGACCAGGACACCTCCCGCACTGGGCAAACCTCCCCGACGATCTAAGGTGTTAAGCAGAGTGTGCCCTCCCGCATTGGCTGAACTGTGCATCACACTTAACCAAGTGTTTTCATCCATCTGAATCGCCTCAGGACAACCAGCAGAGGCAGTCCTCTTACCCCATCCATAGGCAAGGCTCAGAACTCTGTCCCACTGCAAATGTCTTCAGTTCACTTTTTAAAAATGATTTTATTTGTAGGAATTGAATTTTAGGCTCCTTCTTGTTGTCACCATCTTCTATCTGCCTTTTAAAGATGTTATTTCATTCTTCTTTGGTTCCCATTGTTCTGCTGAAACGTTACCCGGGGACCGTATCTCTGCACATGCTCTATGGTTCAGTTCATCACAGCTGTGTTTACAGTTTGTCTTTGTTTTGTGTGGTGTGTGTGAATGTCTGTTTGCATGCTCACATACATGTGAGTGCACATGTGTGAGCATGTGTGTAGAGGCTTGAAGTTGATATTGAAATTTTCCATGATAGCTCTGTTCATAGATGTCTGTAACTCTGGTTCCAGGGGATCAGACACTCTCTTCTGGCCTCCTCGCACGAGGCGTGCATGTGGTGCGCTTACATACATTCAGGCAAGCATGCATACATATAAGATAAAAGCAAATAAGTATTTTTAAAAGACATCATATATATTCATATGGTATAAAACAATGTATGTATGATATGCCCTCAAATGATACTGAAACTGAAAATTTCTTATCACATAGTGTTTTTATTGTGTATTTTCTGTTTAGACGTGTTTAGGCAAATAAATACCTAACAATCATGCTATAATTGCCTACACTATTCAATATAGTAGCATGTTACCTGGGTTTGTAGACTAGACACATTGACTGAAGCATTGGCTTACGCTGTACCATTAGCCGAGTAGCATGGCATACCTTGTGGATGAGATCACCTAATAATCCAATTGTTATTTCTCTAAAAGGGTCCCCATCACACATGACACATGACTTTAAACACTGGCATTTTTCTCTCTTGGTTTTCAGTCACTTGATCTGAACTCTGGGTGTGCCTTGTAATTGAAAACAAAGTGATTCCAGAGACCATAGGAAAGAATGCAGCGATGACTGAAGCTGTTGATACTGTCTTCCTCTAAAGAGGATTCCTTTTGTTTATGACAGGCAGTACCTAGCCAACTATCTCTTTGCATTTAACCTGAGATTGAATTTGCAGCTAATAGATTGGGACATTAGCTCGGTTCTTGACCCTTCAGCAAGAACTGAATGCTAATTTTTGTCTTCCTATCCCTGTCACACAGCCAAGAGCTGCTGCTCTGGCTACCCAGTCTCTGTGCCAATCAGCAAATGCTTCATGGGGAAGCCAGCTCCCTATCCACGTGCTTGCCTCTCTGGGTTTCTTCCTTTGGTGGCTGAGATTTGTCTTCCCAACACATGTTCCTCACTCTACAATCAGGTTTTCTAGCTGCTCTTGTGGGGAGGTCTGATTCAAGTTAGTCCATGAGGACTAGAAGCAGAGGTCTCCCCTGAATTACCCAGTGAGATGCTCTGTCCAGGGTGATCTTCAGTGACTTTTACTGTAAGCCCCAGCTCCAATGGCTATAATGAAAAATCTCAGTTAGCTGAGCCTTACATGGTTTATTTTTCAAGCAAAAGAACTTCTTCTTCTTCTTCTTCTTCTTCTTCTTCTTCTTCTTCTTCTTCTTCTTCTTCTTCTTTTTTTTTTTTTTTTTTGCCTTAAGCCCTTTGGTTTGTGTTTATTTGAGACAGGGTCTCACTCTGTAGTACAGGCTGGCCTAGAACTCGCTATATAACCCAGAATGGCTGGAAATTCACAGCAGTCCCCCTCAAGCTTGTAGGGTTACAGGTGTATATGACACCATGCCTAGCTCTGAAAGCATTTTTTAATTAAATTTTAAACTAGTATATAAAATAATGGTTTAATTCTGACATTTTTATAGATGGACACTAATGTACTTTATTGATAGTCAGCCCTTTTTGTTCTCCTTTCCCCAGTCCCCTTCCTCCTCCCAAATAGTCACATCTATGCTTTCATCACACACACACACACACACACACACACACACACACACACACACACGTAGTGGCATCTGGCATTGCCAATGAATTTGTGTTAGGGTCCACACCCCTTTGGGTGTGGCTTCAGATGCAGACTTGACCAGAAGCTTTCTCTCTCTCTCTCTCTCTCTCTCTCTCTCTCTCTCTCTCTCTCTCTCTCTCTGTCTCTCTCTCTCTGTCTGTCTCTCTCTCTCTCTCTCTCTCTCTCTCTCTCTCTCTCTCTCTCTCGGGTTGTGGGTCAGATCAGAAGGGCAGAGACTGCCTCTTCTGGAGCAGGAAGGCTGCAGAGGTTCTTTCCTATTATCTGTGTAAGTTGTTCCCCAATAAAACACCCATTTATCATTTATCTTGGGTCTAGTGAACTCATTAATATCCTGTCTTCACACACACACACACACACACACACCCCACATCAGATCTAGACTCTACATATGAGAGAAAACACGGTATTTTTGAAGAGTTAATTGCTAATAACCTGTGGTGGTTAGAATGAGAATGGCCTCCATAGGCTCACAGATTTGGATGTTTGGTCACCAGGGAGTGGCACTATTTGAAAGCACTAGGAGGTGTGGCCTTGCTATGTGTCAATTGAAGTGTGTCAGTTCAGGTGGGCTTTGAGATTTAAACAAGCCCTTTCCAAGTCCAGAGTCTCTCTTTTCCTGCTGCCTGTGGATCCTGATGGAGCACCCTCAACTCCTTTTCCAGCACCGCCAGCCTGCCTGGGTGCTGCCATGCTCTCCACCATGATGAGAATGGACTAAAACTCTGAAACTGTATAATATTAATGAGTACTTAGAGCCAGGCAGTGGTGGCGCACACCTTTGATCCCAGTACCCAGGAGGCAGAGGCTGGCGGATCTCTATGAGTTCGAGGCCAGCCTGGTCTACAAAGTGAGTTCCAGGACAGCCAGAGCTACACAGAGAAACCCTGTCTTAAAGAAAACAAAACAAAACAAAATAAAACAAACAAAACAAAAACATGAGCATTTGGTGCATGCTCACTCTGGACCAAGTAACATCTTCATACACATGCATTAATTCATCTTCATACACATGCATTAATTCATTTGATGAGATACAACCAGCAGATTTTGTTGTTCATATTCATCAGTTACAGAGACTGCAGAGGAAGAGGAGAGGAAGACTCAGGAGCTAGAGTCAACTGTCCTTGGGTATCTTTTTTTTTCTTTTCTTTTTTTTCATTCATTTATTTAGCTCATAAATAAAGTCATGCACAATTATGATACACAATACAGTATGTTCCCAATGGCATGGCTAAATTAAACCAATTAACATGTTATATCACACATATTCATCATTTTTGTTTTGAGAACACTTAAAGTATACTATCTCACAACTTTTAAAATACAGCATATTGTTATCAACCATATTTATCATGTTCTCAGTAGACCTCAAGACTTCACAGAGTCCATGCCTCTTGTCCAACTGCAGTTTTGTATCCTTAAACCAATCGTTTCCTCATTGTTAAAAGTCCTGAATTGAAGCCTAATAGCCACAATTCTGCTCTCTGTTCCCATAAGTTCATCATTTCTAGGTTACACATAAAATTGAAATTGTGTGACATTTGTCTTCCAGTGTGTCACTTATTTTTTTTTTTTGGCAAGCATATAACTTTACTACTTACTAAAGATGAAATCAAATTTGCATGCACAGGTGAGCACTCACTGAAACACCTTGGATTCATCACATATTTGAGTTTCAATTAGCATAGATAGAGAGATAGAGAGATAGAGAGATAGAGAGATAGAGAGAGAGAGAGAGCAATAATGGCAATATGTTATGCATCAGTAGCAGCAACAGCTTTTCCAGGTTCTGCAGTCATTTGAACAAAATTGTAGAGACATCCAGCACACTCCATTTAAAAAAAAAACAAAAAACAAAAACAAAAAACAAACAAACAACAACAACAAAAAAGTAAAAAACAAAATCCCAGAGAACAGTGCAGTTCTGTTACTCTTGTGGTACTTGGCACCATTTTTTTTTTTTTAATTAGCTTCTTAGTCATCATCTGGGAGGAAACCATTCTGAGCAACATCATTAAAAACAGCTCTGATAAAGCATGATGTCCTTGGGTATCTTGAAGCTTTATTTGCATTTCACACACATCACATACTTGCAGTTTGGGTCATGGAAACAAGTTGAATGACAGGTGTGAGACCAAAAAGGAGCACTTGCCACTCTTATAAAAGACCCAAGTTCTGCAGTTTATACCACCCACATAGGATGGCTCATAACAACCTGAAACTCCAGTTCCAGGGCATCTGACATTGTCTTCTGGCCTCCACAGACGCCCACACATATAAATGATTTAAAAACAAAAGGAATGAGGATGCTGTGAATGGATGTAGGCTATTGTACAGTAAGTGCTCCAAAACCAGGTATGGAACACAGGACATAGTAATCCTCCTGAACTTCGGCTTCCAGACACACACCCAGTGTGACCTGACACTGCTCAGTTTGCAGACTCCTCTAGTCCAGGTCATGAAAAGTGTGTGCTCTAGTCTTGCTATTGAATGAAAGCCTATTATACCGCCTTTGTATTTCAAGGAGTTGTGTTTCCCCCAATGGGAGCAGTAAAAAGTGGGCAAGGCATAAATCTACCTCATGAATGTTTACTGTCGTTGTTACTTAACTTAATTAGGGGTCCTGGGGTATGTAGGTAGATCTTACCTAGTCTCTGCAGATTGGGTCTCTCTAGAGGTTCCTTGGGTATATGGATATATGAAGGGATGTAAGTTCAATCCAACAGGAGTGGCACTCTATGGCCAGTATCCAACATGCGAAGGAATGTTGCAGAATACAGGGATGTGGGAAGTCATTAGCCAGGTGTCCTGTTTTCACCCCTCCCTGGGAGGAGCTGGATCGCTCAAGGTCATCAGAAGCCTCATCCTGCCCAGCTACTCCCTCCTGAAACACTAGTGCTAAATGGATGTAGGTTAGTTATGAACGCCATGCCTCTCCCCACTTGTAGTCAGAGCAAGAGGAGCACAGAGGCCTAGTCTTCCTCCTCAAAACCTCTGCCCAGTAGAATAACAAAAGCAAAGAGTTAGCTCATAACGTGAGGTGAACTGATGTATGGACACCCAAGCACACTTGCGATATGGCTTATCTTCACTCTGGAAGGAAGTCTTGTGTTTGCACGAAAGTCAAGAAGAGACTTGTCAGGCAGCCCTCTCATGTGACAGAAGGTTCCAACCAGTTCCAGTTTTCACTGGCTGTATGGTTTTGGGTGGCCCTGTTTCTTTTCATTGTCCTTCAAGCTTTCATTAAAGGATATCTTCAAAGTCCTGTCCAGACCTCTAAGACAACATGTATGATGGTGGTTTTAGTTAGAAGACCTGAAGTTAGCCTAGAAATTTCCACAGGCAGAGAGAGTGAGCCCTCTCATTCCTGATTTAAATCCCTTAGCACAGCACATGGCTCTCACTCTCTCTCTTCCAGCCCTGTGTAAGGACAGGCTCACCTGGGCCAGGCTGTGAGGGTGCTGTTTCCCTGGCCCTCCACCAACCTCACCGTGGAGCCTTCTCTATTCCCTTCCCTCCAGTTCTGTCCCTGACTTGTGTGGCAGCTCAGACCAGCAAGGACCATCTACTGTTAGACCCCCAGAAAACTCAGGCCTCTGGGGTCTCAGCCCAGGACCTCGGTCACCCCAATCACCAGGCGGATTCGAAAGCTTGCTGCAAACTGCATGAAGCTTTATTGTTGTTTAACGAGCTAACCCCATGCTAGCTCGGGTCTTTCACCCACCCGCCATGGCAGATGGCTAGCAAAGACAGCTCGAAGGGCTGCATAGAGATCTTGTAGGGCAGCGTAAGGGAAGTGTCTAGGGGAACGCACAGGCTCAGGATTGGTATGCCTCCTGGATTGGAGGGTTTGCCCTGTGTTGATTGGCCAACTGGTTGTTATGGCCCATAGGCCCTCCCAGGGTGGTTGCTATGCTCTGTGCGTCATTGATGTGCGCTTGTTGTAAAGCACACCCAGAGCTGTAAAGCATAGCGCCACCAGCTAACTTCTGATTGGTTCCTTGCCACGAGGCAGGCACCTAACCTCTAGTGACCAAGGCAAGGTCAGAAAAGCACATGTTACTGTCATGGCTGCCGAAAAGGGCAGGCATCTGACCTCAGTGACCAAGACAAGGTCAGACAAATACGTGTTCGGCCGTTATGCCTGCTGAAATGGGGAGCTGGTCCCTTCACTACAAACTTTCCTGCCTGCTTCTTCTTCCAGCTGACTTCTAAACTGGGTCCAATCCAGGCAGGTTTGCTCTCCACAGCATCCCATATGTAAAAATACTCCAGGCCCCAGCTCTCCTGCTTGGAACATGGCATCAGCTTCCAAACCACTGGCCTGGTCTTTCCTGGTGGGCGAGAAGAAGGCAGATCTGTGAAGACTGGAGTCTAATTAACCATGGGCTTCAATTTTAAGCTCTGAAAATAGCAAGGGCCAAGGATTCCTGCTGTTGGCCTAAACTGTGAGAGCTGTCTCCCTTTGCCTATGGAGTGAGGAGGAAAAGACCTGCAGAGAAGCAAGCAAGAGAGAGAGACTGACTCTGGGGGGAGGCCAGGCTACCTCCTTAGTCCCGGCTTGGCATCCTCACCCTGATCCTGGAATGTACTGATACCCAGGAGTTCTGAAGCCTGCTGAACGTTCCTCAGGGACTGGTAGAGTTGTGAATGCTAAGCTCTGGTCAAAGTTGAGACAAGTCTCTGGGAAGCTAACAGCATATATCACAATTCTGTAAACAGCTCGTCCTTCTGAGCACTGATACCAACAAACGGATGCATGGAAACAGAAAGCTCCTGCAAGTCAATTGAATGTCTAACTGGCCCTGGCCTGCTCACATGTATTAGCCTTGCTAGCTAGCATCTTCCAGTCCCCCTCTTCTCTTGCATGGACAGAAGTCAACTTGTGGTGAGATCCTGGCATGGAAACAACTCACCATACAAAGCGAGGTCTGTTTGAAGAGGGGAGGGAATGTAACTCTCTACTGGCCACTAGTCCCTTCCAGCCCTTCCATCTCCCTCCATCCATCTCCCTCACTGGACAACCGGGCATAAGGGGTTCCATAGTATTCCTCCTTTGCTGTGTGTTAACACAGCTCCTGGGATTGAGTTAACAGAGGCAGTATATGAAGACAAGCACACAGGTGTACGAATACCTAGGATCTGGCAAACTGGGTTCTCCGATAGAGAAGTTGCAGCATCCGGAGAGTTCAGGATATTTATTATATATAGTTAAACAAGGAGGCAGGCATGAGCTAAGGTAGGGAAGCAAACTCCAGACCATAAACTTCTGGGGAGAAGAAAGCTATGGTGGACATTTTCTGCACACACTGTCAACATTAGCAGTTGGATTGGGGAAGGCTCTGCCATCACTCTGAGCCTTACCCAGAGAAGGCTGCTACTCCCCTGGGCCTGAGGCATTGGTCCTTAACATGCTCCTGCCCATATCAACAATACACATTCACTGGGGACTTCACTTGCTCCTCCACTCCTCCACTCCTCCGCTCCTCCACTCCCAATACATAGTGCTGGACTCATGTGCTTTACGGCATCTGTCTTGCCATGAGCTACCTGCAGCATGGTCGGGGAGGGCCCAAAAGCTATGATGCAGAGTGAGCCCACTGAGCTCAGTGGAGAAACTAACTGATCCAGGCTTCCATGTACACTCAGGAGTCTACAAAGAACTGGTGCTGGCCCTGGGAAAGGCCCATTGAGTTCCTGCAGACTTTAAAAAAATTCAGAAACCTGACGTGTCCCACTAGGCAACCCGGCCAACATGGATAAGTTCTTGCAAAGCCATAGCAGGAAGATCCCTGACCACCATTACCTCTGACTTTCTCCTCATTCTAACAGTTCCCCAAGGGCAGTGAACACCAGGGTCATAGGTGCACAGGGCATTTTTCTTCACAGCCACCAGGAGCAGTTGGCCAGCACAAGACAGACACATGGTTTAGGGGGGTTTTGTTTGTTTGGTTGGTTTTGTATTTTGGGTTTTTTGTTGTTGTTATTGTTTGTGTAAGGACTCAGGCATTATGCTGGCCTGCCCCTGTCACCTGGCAGAATGCACTCAGGCAGTATACCCTGGTCACCCCAGGTGCAAAGGTCCCCTTTAAAAGAAAGACCCCCATCCATTCCCCCCCCCTCTCTCTCTCCTGCTATTCCCCTGGGGCAGATAGGACTTTTCCTGTCTCCCTCTTCTCTTCTGTCCTCTCTGTCTCTGTGTCTCTTTTCTCTTTCCTTCCCCTCTCCCCTTTCTAATAAAACTTCTCACTTAAGCTCTGTCTATCTGGCATGTTTGCTGCCCCCCCCCCACCTTGGTCACCCTCACCTGCTACGGAAACCACCAAGGTTTGGGTTTTTTTGGTGACATTTGTCTTTTTAGTCTTAGTTTTGTTTTCTTGTTTTTGTTTTTGTTTGAGAGAGAGAGAGAGAGAGAGAGAGAGAGAGAGAGAGAGAGAGAGAGTGATGTTGGATAGGTGGGGGAGGGAGGACCTGGGAGGACTTGGGGGAGGGGAAGGACCATGATAAAAAGTATATTGTATGAAAAAAATTGTTAATTTAAAAATGTAATCGGGAAAAAAATAATGCCTGGAGATGAAGGGGTGGTGGCTGAGGACAGCGCTATACCCTTGAGTCCCACCCTGTGGGTGACTGTACCAGCCCTGGCTCTATTTGTGGGGATATGGCTCAGTGAGGCCAAACCAAACCACAGAGTCCCCAATTGGAAGTTCCCGTTCTCTAACCACCCTGGCCCAACATCAATAGCAATGTGTCCCCACAAGTGGCAATCCATTGACTGTGGGAACCCAGTTCCAGGGCTCACACACCAAACCCACATACCAGGAACTTCCCCTGGAGGGTAAAGTCACCATGGTGGGGCATCGGGGAAGCAAAACAACATGGGAGACACCCTGGGTAGCTCTCCTCCTCACAGCTGGGAGGGTTCCCCCTTCCTGGGCTGCCCCTCATTAGGAGCTAATGAGCCCCAGCTGTGCCAGTTTCTGTTATCCTTGTTAACCCCTTGTTTCCTTGGGTCACCAAATTCTGCCAAGGGCTCACTCACCATCCAGTCAATGGGTGCATTAAACAGCATCTCCTGGTAATAGTTGAAAATGACCAGCTCATTTCACTAGGTTCATGACTGCCACTCCTGAACACTAGGGACTATGAACTTTCTCCCTTGGAGGCCACACAGCCACAAATGAAGGCAGGGTTTAAACTTGGATCTGGGATCCTTGGGGCCACCCTATCACTTGTTTGGGTAAAATTAGATTTTCAATGTGTAGAGTATAGAGGTCAACACCCTGGCACTGTGCACTCATAGATGTCTGTAAACTTGAAAAAAACGGAACCCTGAGTGAAAATAGGAAGAATCTAGCTAAATGGGATCAATTGACTTTGGACCTATACCAGTATCTTTGAACTTTGGCCACCTTATCTTCAATATAGTGCAAGAAAATGTATCTGCCTCTCAGGCCAGAAATGTGGCTCAATAGTAAGTGCTTGTCCTAGCATTCATGGCCCCAAGTTCCATCCCCAAGATGGACAATAGGAATGGAGGGAGGAAGGGAGGAGGGAGGCAGGCAGGCAGGCTTTTTTCTTCTTTGGAATTTATCTGAAAACTAAACAGATTCACTTGGGGAGAGCACAGTAATGATGTTCCACGACCAGCGACAGACTTAACCAGATAGTTTGAGTGACTTTGAAAGTCTTTTGTTTCCTTTGTAAGAAGCAGACTCTGAGGCCTTATGTGAACTCGAGCTTTTTTATGCATTCAGGAGTTGGTTTATCATGACTGAATCCTCTATGCCAGCTAAAAGAAACCAGGCTGGAAAGAGTACATGTGGTATGACATCAAGCACATGGTCTTGCCTGGGCCATGCCTTCCTGGGAGGATGCATGGGCCTTTCCTGTGTGTTCCTTCCTATCTGGTTCTGGCTGGGGGGTGGGGCATCCTAGTCTGGTGGACAAGAGTCTTTTCCCTTTCCCTGGGTTTCTGGGAGGAGCCAAGTGGGCCATTGTCAGGTGTCCCAGCCCCACAGGATAAATATGATAAAGCTCTTTGGGCATCAGACTGTATTTCATAGGTCTCTAAATGCTCCTGATGCACAGAATTCTTGCTCAACAGTTGTCCAAGCCCCAGACTGAAAAAAGAGACATAAATGGCATGGGAGGAGAGCCCACAAGCCACAATAGACTCCATAGCCAGGTGTGGGCACAGGAGTCACCTACATCTAGTGACATGGATCCAAGTTGGAGAAGAGAACATGAGTTTCTTATTGCTACCTGTGCAAATTACCACCAACATAGTAACCTGTGGTGATATATTATTTATGATCTAATAAAGCTTGCTTGGATTCAGAATGCAAAGATAGCCATGGCCATAGAGGTCAGGCAGTGGTGGCACACACCTTTAATCCCAGGACTCAGGAGACAGAGACAAATGAATCTCTATGAGTTCAAGGCCAGCCAGGGCTACATGAGAGTAAATCTGTCTAAAAGAGAAACAGAGCTCATGCCTTTAATCCCAGCACTAGAAGCATGGTCTCAGAGTTGGCATTCAGCATTCAGCATTCAGCATTCAGTCTTAGGGAATTAGTCTCCAGCCACATTGAGGACAGGATTGCCCCAGCCTTGGTAGAGTTAAGAGTTCTCTGGTGGCTTGGCTGTTTTGCTTTTCTGATCTTCAGCTTGAACCCCAATATCTGTCTCTAGGTTTTTATTATTTATGCTATAGTAACTTAAACCCACACATGTTTATTGTCTTATGATTTTGGATGTCTGAAGACCAAGGCTGCTCCTCACTGAGGTAAAAACCAAGAGGTGGCAGCTCCCTTCTGGTCACCCTCATCCTGTATTGGCTGCCCCTCCCATCTTCAGTACCAATAAGGCTGGCAAGCCCTTCCTTCACTGCCTTCCTTATGGCTTTGACTCTGGTTCCTCTACTCCATTTCAAAATCTTTATGATGGCAAAGAGCCCACCAAGATCATCTTATTGTTAATAAGGCTGTGTGGTTAAGCCTTAATTTCCCCTTGCTGCATGACAAAACATTTATAGGTTCCAGGTTTAAGACATGGACATTTTGTCCTACAGAAGCCTAAATAGGCTGGCATCTTTACCTTTGAGATATCTAAACTTGAGAGTTAGTCAGAATGGTGGCAGGCAATGCCCTCAGGTGTTGACACTGAGATGTTGACTGATTTATTACTTATGGCTCGTACCTTCTAGACACCACACACTGGAGGATTTGCTTTCTTTTGTCTTTGGACTGGAGAAAGGGAGTACATTTTAGTACCTGGTTACATGGTCTGTGATCAGGGGCCGATTGAGAAGTTCCACTGTTCTTATAAAGAAGTCCCACTGATCTTACCCCTACCGTGTGCCAAGCTCTAGGGCCTTCCATGCAACGTCTCTTTTAATACTCAGTTACACAGATAGGATAAAATGGCCACCCCTCCGTTTCAGACAATGGAAGCTCAGGGTTTAAGTAGCCTGCCTGAGGCCACACAGCATAGCTGGCTGCCCATCTGTTGCCTTTCTTTCTTTTCTCGAAGTTTGAACTCTTAAATGCTTAAGCTCTAATCACTAACTCTAATACTGGCACATAGTAGGTCCTCATGAACACAGGTTGACTGACAGGGCCAGTAGACACAGAAGTTATTTGTACACATTAGCTCTAATTCTTGCTAGAATCTTCAAGCAAGGTGTTGTCCATTTCCCTCGGGGGGGGGGGGGGAGACAAAGGCCCTTCTACTCCAAGGAGCTAGAGTCCCATGACCACAGCTACAGCTGAAGTCTCCATGCTTCTCACTAGAGCGTGGGCCCCTAGGTTGTAGGCCACATGTCTTCACAGCAAAGGGCTGGCTGTTTTTCCATCTCACAGACCGCTCACCATCATAACACTTCCTTTGGTTTGAGTTGTTTAGTTAACAGATGCTCACATCATGAAGAACTTACTTGTACTAAATCAGGTCTGTGTGGTGTGCACCACTCAGGGAAGATGTTTGTATTCCTCCAGGGGTGGAGTCAGCCTTGGGCATAGTCAGGCCTCAGGGAGGAGGCCTGAACCCTTAGGCTCAGGGAGGCATAAACACAGCAATTAAAGCTTAAGTTACCCCAGTAGCCCTCTTTAATTACGTTCTTCCTTAAACACCAGCAGGGCCAACAGTGCTGTGGGCAGGAAGTGGTCCATCAGGGCCCATCCTGGAGACAGCAACATCAGAGGGACGCGTGTACACCCCACCCCCACCCCCCACACACACCACCATCACCAAGAGGACAGTTTCCCTTCATTACATGGGTGTGTTTCAGTCTGTGCCCTTCTCAGCCTCGGCCTCCCTCAGACTTACTCTTTCTCTGAATCAGGCAGATAATCCATTTGGGCCACTGTCATGATGAATATCGTCGGCATGACAGGACCTTGAGCCACCTAGGAGATACACTCAGCATGCCTGTGAAGAGTTACCTAGAGCAGGTAAACGGAGGTGGGGAGACCTGTCCTAAATGTGGGTGGCCTCAACCCCAGACTAAGTGCAAACGAGAAAGAAGCAAAGCAGCCATGTTCCTCTCTCTGCTTCCTGACTGCAGGTGCAATGTGGCCAGCTGCCTCATGGTCCTGCCACCATGCCTAACCTGTGAGCCGAAATCAACACTCTTCCTTAGGTTGCTTTTGGAAGGCATTTTGTTATAGTGACGAAAAAACAAATAATATAGCCACTATGGTGCCCCATTTTACTTCACTTCTTTGGAACTGAAACGAGATTTCATGCGATGACAAGCATGTTCCAGGGCTTGAGATCTGGCAGAGCATAGCACCAGCTCTGAAACAGACCTGTGGACAAGCACTCGCCCATTCTCGATGACACACCTGCTCTGGCCGTCTCCATTTTGTCTCTGTCCTATCCCCATCTTCCCATCTGGATCTCCTCTATCCTTCCTACATCCGTTCCTGTCTTCCTATCCTCATCGCCATCTGCATCCCCATCTTCTCTTCCCATCTCCACAGCCTCTCTGTTCTATCTCCACCCCTCTATCTCCATTTCCTCCATCCTCCACAATTTAGCTCTGATACCTTCGTCTGTCTCCATCTCTGTCCCCCTCCTCAACTTCATCCTCCTTTCCATCTCTGCCCCAGTTTCCCTTCTGGGAATTTAACATATTGCCATTCAGTAACTTCCTCATTCAAAGCAATGTTTGTAGCATGGATACAAGTCTGTGTGTGCTCTACCTGTGTGTGTGCTCCCGGTGTGTGTGCTCCCGCTGTGTGTGCTCCCGCTGTTTGTGCTCCCCCTGTGTGTGCTCCCCTGTGTGTGCTCCCCCTGTGTGTGCTCCCGCTGTGTGCTCCCGCTGTGTGCTCCCCCTGTGTGTGCTCCCCTGTGTATGCTCCATTTGTG